>NW_026623656.1:75018-79266 GCF_030028575.1 Malurus melanocephalus | reverse complement strand
GGGTGGGAGCTGCAGTCTCTCATGACAGAATTGTTCTGTAACTCTCTTATTCCCATGACCAAGATTCCAAAGTTTCCCACTCAGCTGTTTTTGCCATTAGTTAAATATTTTCTACATTTTTTATTTTCTTCCATGGGAATGTGGGGTTGTCATAGCAAATCCCATACAACATGCTGATTCTGGGAAAAGCTTTCCAAAGCTTTGCTGAGCGCTGAAGGCACCTCTGCMTTCTATTGAATTTTGGGGATATTTGTTGTGTTTGTGTTTTTGCCAGGGTTTCCTGTCTTTAGCATTTAAAGGAACACTTCTTCATTAAAGTTTTCAACCTCTTCATGAATTCTGCCTCTGTTATTTGCTGAAAGAGCCTCAACAACTGCTGCATTTTACATTTTTCAGAAAGAAATAGATTGGGACTGACGTCACAAACTATATCTGGGCTGCATTAAAAGCTGGAGCTGGTTTGACAAATGCTTTTTATAGATTAAAAATATTTGTGGTCTGAGAATGTATTTACACAGTCTTCAGGAAATTTGGGCAAATCATTGTGCCAAAACAATGGCTGTGTTTTTTTCTTTCTAATTCAGAACAATTTTACCCAGCTGGAGCTGCTGCCCTGGCTTCTCTTCATTTGTGAGGTTTGATCTTGCACTTCATCAAATGCTCCACTTTATATTTTAGGATCAGCTCTTTAGTCCAAAAGCATCCAAATTCCCCTTATTTTAGGTACTTAAGTGTGGAGCTCAAGTCCTCCTATTGGCYATCCTCATATTGGGATTTTCAGGATCGCCAGTCTGAAAAATCCATCAGAAAACCAATTTCTTGCCCTGAAGTCTGCATTGGCATCTCCTGGTGCTTCACAAGGATGGGATAGAGGAGGCAGGAGAGTGGGGAAATGCTCAGAAATCACCCCAAGGTTTATTCTCTGTCTTGCTGGATCAGCAGKGCAGATCTCCAGTGAGTTGTGCCAAAGCCCTTTCAACATCCAGAAATGTCCAACATCAGTAACGTTCACAAAAAGCTGCACTTTCCTTTATCAGCTTTTGGCAGTGAGATTTACCCCAAACAGAGGTGACCAAAAACACCAATGTGGTCACAGCCAGAGCAGCCTTCACATCCCCCAGGCCCCTGCCACTGTCACCATGGCTGGGCTGCTCTTCGCTTGCTGCTTTTTCCAGAAAATGAACTGGAAATCAATCAATCAATCAATCAATCAATCAATCAATCAATCAATCAATCAATCAATGTGTGTATGAAAGAAGATGGGGCAGCCTCTGAGCAGTGACATGGATGGCCAGGGAGTGGGATGGGATGGGATGGGATGGGATGGGATGGGATGGGATGGGATGGGATGGGATGGGATGGGATGGGATGGGATGGGATGGGCCAGAAACTTCTAGTAAGAAATAGATCAGAAGCAGAAAAATCCCAGAAATGGTGGAAAGTGAAGGGAATGGGCTGGGTAGAGTTGAGCCAAGCAGAAAACAAAGATGGACAGAGCTGAGGCTGCCCTAAACCCATTTAGGAGGAGCTTCACTCTGATGGCCTGAGTGATCTAAAGGGCCTTTCCAGCTAAGCCTTTGAGACTCCACAAAACCGCTGGAGTCACTTGACGTAATCTGTTGGAACAAGAGACATTCCAGAAATAGTTTTCCAAAAGAAAAATACTGACTTAATGCAACTTTTTCTTAACTCAGTGATGAAGCCGGGGGAGAATTTTCAGAGCAGCCCCCAGGGGAGCAGAGTTGACATCAGGCTGGTTTGTTGCCACACAAAGTTTTTTCTGGTTCTATTTATGTTCTTTACTCCAAGCAGAATCCGTTCCTGAGGCAGGGGAAAGTCAAGAACGTGTTTATTTTCTGAAAAAAAAAAAAATAAGCAATCTTTTTTTTACTTTACCCAAACAATCCACTGGAACAGGATGGGATCATTTCTGTTATTCTTTCTTGGTAGTGTTTGACATTTGATCCAGTGCCTTCTGAGGGCAGAGAYGTGCAGGGCTGAGGCAGAGGGACACTCTGAGGTGGATTTTGTCTTGTGGCCCTGATCCTGGAGTCAGTTCCTGATTCAGAGTTCAGATCCAGAGGGAAAAGCCATCATTTTCCATGGATGAAACACCTCCCCAGGAGCAGCAGGGAATCCCCCTGCCTGTTTTCTTTCCTCAAGCCCTCTGCTCTTTGAGAATTCACCCAGCAGCTCTTTGAGGAGGAAACCTGCTCTTCATACAGTCAGCTGAAGATTTTGACACGATTTTGAGAATTTCCTGAGCATCAGGTCACCCTTTGGCACAGGGCAGGACATGGAGAGATGTCTATAAAGTCGCCAAAGCCCACACGACACAAAGAAGGGTGAGAAGAGGGGCTGTGGTGGGGTGGGAAGGTATCACAGCCTTCAGAGAGCACCTGGAGCCACCTGGGCCAGGTCAGGGACTCGGGGCAGGGCTGGGCCTCACCCAGGGCTCTCCTGCAGCCCCTCCATGTGGGAGATAAAGAGAAACCCTCAGCTTCATCAGCCCTSTTAAAGCTGACAGTCTGAGAAAGGTTCCATTCCAGCCGCGGGTCTGTGACCATGGCAATGCTGGTGTGATTGACAGGTGATAGCCCCGCCCACAAAGCTGTGATTGGTTAACAGGGCATGTGGGTGCCATCCATCCCTGTCCATCCATCCATCCATCCATCCATCCATCCATCCATCCATCCATCCATCCATCCATCCATCCATCCCTCCCCAGCTCCCAGATCAGCTGATCTGAGCTGTGATTGGATGAAAAGGTTGGTGGGCGGCAGTTCTGCAGAGCAAACAGCCAATCCGTGCTTAGCCCGGGAAGTTCAGACTTTAAAAAGGCAGGGCTGGTGGAAAATGAAGGATTTCTTTGGAGCAGCGAGGAGGGGTCTGAGCTCTGCTCCCCCATTGTGACAGCTCCACACTGAGCTCCTGGGACACAGCTCAGCCACAAGGGCTGCCAGCCTGACCTCAGCCTCTGGGGAGGGAGGGATAGATGGATGGATGGATGGATGGATGGATGGATGGATGGATGGATGGATGGATGGATGGATGGATGGACGGACGGACAGTACCAAGCCCAAATCCCACAAAGCCACTGTCTTGGTTTGAAAGACAGGTATTTGTCAATGATGGTGGCAGGGACTCCCCTTGGAAGGTGGATATGACCTCCCTTCCTTCTGAATTATTATAGCTTTGAAAAATTACGGCCTTTCAGGCAAGAATATGGGTAAAAAGGAATGACAGTTCTTACTAATATGTATAACAAGGTGAAACAAGTAACAATAACAATAGCAACAACCAACCCAGCAACAAACCCAGTGACAGCCTTACAGAGACACACCCTCCCCTTTGGTGCAGTTCCAGTCCCAGCCGGCAGGGGCGCTGTTGGCTCCCGGACAGGCAGGGCGGGTGCAATGATTCCCCCGCGGCTGCAGGGGGCGCTGTGGCGTGGGTCCTAACTGGTTCAGATCTCCCGCGTCACCAATGGTGGACACAAAATGGCAGAAGTGGATGGAGAAAAGTTTTTCTGCAAAACTCACAGCGGAAACGCCGATCTCGGTACTCCTCTGGACAGCAAGAAACCCAGGACGGCAAGGAGACGAGCAGAAATCCCGCAGATGCGAGACGGGATAGAGCAGAGCTCACCCCTGAAGCTGGAATCGCACAGGTTCCCGGCAAGGCACAGGAGAGAAAACCACTGTGCAGCAAACAGGAACCCAATGAGCAGGGGTGCTGGTCTCCACAGAAAAAGGGCAGGCCAACTTTCTCTGTAGCAGCCAGCGGGCAGACTTCCTTCTCTCAGCAAAGCAGCCAAGCAAGTGAAATCACCCCTCCCACCACACGAAAAAACACACTTTCCGAGTGTTTAGCAAGACCATTTAGGTGGGGCATAGGTATCATTGTCTTCATTAATCACTCGGCCATTAAGAGGATGATCTGGCAATTAGTGTATTCCAGCAACAGATGGGAAAGAAAAAATTCCCAAAGAAAGGGAACAAAAGGGGGGAAATCTTAACCTACAACAGCCACACTCTCCCACCCCATGTGGATGCAGACACATCTCTTCCGTGCCTGCTCATTTCCTTTTTTAGACCTTGGACAGGATCTGCTCCTTTGCCCTTCTGGCCCAACAGGATTTGTGCAGAGTCCAGCGTGGGAGCAATAATAACCTGGAGAYGGGGAAGGGGCTTCTCAGCTCTGCTTCAACTGGTCAGGGCTCCTCATCCCAGGAGAGCTGTGCCCAAA
>NW_026623656.1:72108-73661 GCF_030028575.1 Malurus melanocephalus | reverse complement strand
CCCCAGAGCTGAATGAAGCAGCTGAGGCTGCCTGGGCCCAGCCCAGCCCAGGTCAGACCCCACTGCAGAGCTGCCCCAGCCCTGGGGAACAGCACAGGAGGGACCTGGAGCTGCTGGAGAGGGACCAGGGGAGGGACCAAAGATGCTCCAAGAACCCCTCTGCTCTGGAGCCAGGCTGGGAGAGCTGGGGGCGCTCACCTGGAGAGGAAAAGGCTCCAGAGCGATCTCAGAGCCCCTGCCAGGGCTTAAAGGGCTCTGTAAGAAAGATGGGGACAGTTTTCTGTGGGGCCTGGAGTGATGGTACAAGGGGTGATGGTTTTWAACTAAGAGAGAGTGGTTTCAGACCAAATATAAAGGAGAAAGGTTTCTTTGAAGATGGTGAAACACTGGTGCTGGTTGCTCAGAGAGGTGGTGGATGCTCCATCCCTGGAAACATTTAAGGCCAGGTTGGATGGGGCTTGGAGCAACCTGATCTGGGTGGATATGTCCCTGCAGGGGGATTGGATTCCACGGCCTTCAAATGTCCCTTCCAACCCAAACCATCCTGTGATCCACTGAATGGTGACATTTCCAGCCATGGAGGGGGAATGAATTTCTATTTGCTCTCCTTCCTAAGTTTATTTGCCAAGAAATTATCTCACGCATTGATCACATTCCTTACTCTGACACTGGAGATTACTGAATTCCCAGTTTTCTGCACCTGTAATTTCATCTGTTGGGTTTGTTTTACAAATGGTCAGCACCTCACTGCAGGCCTGAGACACGGTAAGAATCTTCTTGGGAAAGGTCTGGGAATGAGGGTGCAAACAGTTTGGAGAAGCCCTGGATAGGGCCAGGCAGTGTCACAGATGGGAATCTGCRGATCAGCACTTCAGATTTCACTTTCTGTAAACACCTGGATTTAGAGAAACTCAGAGTAAATATTGGCTTTAGCTTTCCACCAGTCAATATTTACTTATTGTGTCAATAAAGCCTGATGTTGGTTTGAGCAGAAGCCTGCACTCGTTGGAACAACAGGGATTCTCCTCCCAAAACCAACAGGTGTCCACAAGAGCAGGAGACAGAGCTGCCCATGCCCTTGACATCTGGGCTGGCAAAGCAGAGCAGACTCTGGAAACCATGGTGATCCTGAGCTTCAAATGCAGGGGAGCAAAACTCCAGCCCCTTGTGTCTGCTGGAAAAGAAATTGTGCCCTGGGAAATGTTTCTCTGGACCTTCCCAGCTTTGCCAGGCTGCAGCTCAGGGAGGTGAAGGTGTCCTTTGTTTCCCTGGGAGGGAACCACCCCTCCCAGCCCCCCTGGTTCAGGGGATGGTGTCTCCTGTGCCTTGGGCTGCCCAATGCTGTGATCTGATGGTTTCCTCTGCCTTTTTCATCTCTCTTTGCTGTCCAGGAGCTGCCCCACAAGAGCTGCCCAGGAGGAGCTTCTGGAGGTTCCCAGCCCCACATCCTGCTCAGGGCTCCAGGAAAGATCAGCCATGGGTTGGTCCTGCCCCATCCTGAGGGCCTGACCCAGCTGAGCACTGTCCCTTCCCGTGTGCCATGTGAGTGCCAG
>NW_026623656.1:66836-70986 GCF_030028575.1 Malurus melanocephalus | reverse complement strand
TTTCACACCTCTGCAGTGGGATATCCTCAGTTTGGGGTTTTATCAATGGCTTTTGAACATTTGGAGCTCCAAAAGGCAGCGTCAAAAGGATGTCTGCAAAATGCTCCATCAATATCCAGATTTGTGCCAACACATTTAAAGGAATTGGCCTAAATCCTGTGTCGGTCTGAGCTACGAGTCCCACACAGAAGGGCTGCTGATAGATAGCCCTGAAATCCAGTTGTGCTCCTGGAATGGGGAGTGTTTTAATCCCCACTGCCAGCAGAAGCAGCAGGAGCTGGCCCCAGTGGGTGCAGGTGCCAGCACAGGTGTCCCAGTGCCAATACAACCCCTCTGACACCTGTCCCCAGCCCAGCACTGCCTCCCTGGTGTGCTGCTGCAAAACCCCAAAACTGGGGATCARTTCTGTCTCCAGGACATCTCCACGGGCCAGAAGGTTCCTTACACAAACCAAGGGCAACTGGTTTTGCAACAGCACGTTCAGGAGCCAGGAGGAATTTGATTCCAAACCTCATTTATGAACCCTGTGCTGAGGCCTTGTAAAACAAAACAGCCCTGGCCATGTCTAATAATCATTTTAAGGAGGTTTGTTACAGGCTGAAGCAGGGGCTGCAGCTTCCAACTGCATTATTGGAATATTTAATCCATTCTTGTGAGGAGCAGAGCCCAGGGAGTAGCACACAGAGATGGGARCTGGGCTGGTGCCAGTGCCAGAGGRCTGCAGAGCTTCACTGAGGACTTTATTTCCCCCCTGGGACAGGGGATGGCTCTGAGGAATGCGCCCAGGGCTGTCCAAGGTAAAAGGAGAGGAGCTCTCTGCACTCTTGAGCAGCAGCAGCCTGGGCTGCAGTCAAATTTGGGGAATTACAGCTTCAACTGCACAAAAAAAAACCTGGGAAAAGGATTGCCCTGCTGCTCAGGGAGATGGCTGGATNGGAGAAATCCTCATTAAATTGCATTTCTGCAGTGCCCTGACGCTGTCCTGGGTGTGATCCCTCCCCTGCAGAGCCACAGAGGGGTCTGAAAGGGCTCCTGGCATTCCCTGGGTGTTATTCCCAGTCCCCAGCTCTCCACAGGCTGGAGCAAGGACAGACACAAACATCCTCTTTGTGCTCCCATTTCATACTTTGGCTCTGGGCTCCTGCTCCAAGGCTCTGATGGGCTCAGGGGTGCTGGGACCCTCCTGAGCTCCATWGGGAGCTCCTGCAGGGCTGCTCAGGAGGTTTCTGCATGTCCAGTGACAAAAACCCTACAAAATCCACGGTGTGCAGAGCCCTGGCTCTGCCTGGCAGGGCAGGTTTGCTCTGACATTTGAAGGAAGCACTGCCAAGCCTTGCTGCTCGTTCCTGCAGCACCCAGCCATCCCCAGGAGCTCCTTCCCTGCCACCAGCACATCCCAGAGCCCCACAGAGCCAACAGGCCATTCCTGTGTTTGAAAACAAAGGACAAAATCAGTGCCATTGGAGATAAATGCAGCTGGGACTGGGATGAAACCCTCACCCTGCAAGGAGGGGGAAAGTGAGKGGGGAAAAGTCACAAAGAAAGCTGAGGATTCCCAGCTGGAGAACACATGGGCAGCTGAGAGAACCCAGGCAAAGGGAGATCAAAGCCAAGCCCTGGGTGTGCTGCTGGTGCTGGGGGGTGGCAGCCACAGAAATGCGGATGCTGAAAATCCAGGAGCCACATCCCAGCCCATCACCGGGGTGGCTGCAGTGAGGGGTGCCCTGCCAGCCTCCAAACGTGCCCCTGGAGTTATTGAGGTGCCCAAAATCGCAGAGCTGGTGCCTCTCAGGAGTTTGGCCCCTGAGTTCTGGCTGGGTGCTCGTGCTGGAGGTGGGGGTTTCACTGCTGGGGTAACACTCACGGACAGAGGCAGAATCTGGGCTGTGTGAGTGGAGCTGCATCTACTTGAAATTGAAACTGAAGCTTGGGCAACATCAGTGAAAATCTTTCTTCTGCTGTGAAGCTCATAGGCAGCATGAGTTGGAGAGGGAGGGACAGAAAGGTTGATGAGTTTTTTCTTTATTTTGTAAGCGAATTCCTTTGATGTCCTGCCGAGAATGCCAAACCCGTGAATCAGCAGCAAAGAACCCGAGCGTCCTGCGGTTTTTCCGGTGTATTTGTCACCCTAGGCAGGGCAGCACAGGACAGGAGCATCCCCGCGTCCCTGCCGCGCATCCCTCGGGTGGCAGCTCCCCCTTCCCCTTTCCCTGCTCCGGGGGAACGCGCTGACACCGAGATTCGCTGCTTTCTTTGACGAGCACAATAGGAAAGCCGACACCAGAGGCGGCCGATACAGAGCGCCATCAGCAGCAGCGACAGCCCCGAAAGCCCCAGAATGTGTCCCGTGCTGGGGCCACAGCTCGGCTAAGCCTGACCCCAGAGCGAGCAGCTCCATCCTCTCCATCCCCGCCAGGGTTGACCCCGGGTCCCGCTGTGTCCCCCGGGATGGAGGGAGCGGGGAGCCGGAGCATCCACAGAACAGCAAAGWGTTCCCAGGAGCTGTCCCGCTGTCTGCAGGCAGAGGATGGGGTGGATCCCTGCTGGAAATCAGCAGTTTAGTGAGTGCTGGTGATGCCTCAGGATTTTAGTTTCYCWATTTCCATGTCTCTGTACCCCTGTGATTCTTCAGTGTTTCACTCSAGACTCCACAGACAGTGCTGAGCTCCTGCTCTCYCAYTTTTACACAAAACAATTCCTCTGCAGCCCCAAACTCAAGGACACCTCCCTGKGCCAGGCCCCAAGAGATGGAAACAACAGAGAATTGGGGGAGCCAACTTGGAGTGAATGACTGCATTGGTTGCAGCTGCAATTGGAGGATTCAGCCCCGATGTGCAAATGGACAAAAGTGAGAAAGGGTGAAAAAGCCGTGAGCCATTGTCCATTGTGGGTGCAGCCCCTRGCTGGGCTGGGACTGCCCTGAATGGCCCTGAAGGCCCTGCAATAACAGAACTGCTTTGGATTCTCTCAATTCTGTCTGGGCTCTGGTTTAGGTAAGCCGGGTTCAGGCATCAGTGGCATTAATTGTGCTGCCTGCTCGCAGCTCTGCCCCATTGTCCCCTGCACTGCCCTTTGTCCCCTCCTGCAGGGTCTCAGGGACAGCTCCAGCACCAACCAGAGCCTTCCCCTGCTAATGGGCCCCACCGAGTGTGAGATGTCTGGGCACCCTCCCAAGGGTTGAGGCTGCTAATTGCTCCTGGGTTTCATTAAGCTTGGGGCTTTTTCTGGGATTTTGGACATCTGTCTGATTGTGATGGCTCAGAGCACGGTTCCCATTGCAGGCACGGCTTTGAAGCTGTGGGATCGCAGGAAGCTGCAGGAAGCAGATGGATTTAACTGACAAATTGAAGCTCGCTGAGTTTTCGTTTAATTAACTTTTAATTGGCAAATTTGGGGCTCACGCATTTTTAGCATAATTAGCTGCTTCAATTAGCTTTTAAGAGAGGTTTAAATTTAGAAGCAGGCTTTTTATATCTCGTGTCTGGGTTTATACTGTATCCATGCAGTGATTCCTTCCAAGCCAAACACTGTAACTCCATCACACCAAAGAAAAAGGAGGTTTGGAAGACGCTACAGGAACTCAGAGCAGGAAAAATGAGATTAACAATTCCACCAGRATTATCCCCAGTCTTTCTTCCTGTTGGAGTTTCTGGTCACTTTGCACCATCAGATGTGGAGGGTCAAAGAGAGATCAGGAAATGAAGGATCACATGGGYGTTCCTTGCCCCATTGAGCAGAGATTTGGATTCTGAGCTCCTGTTGGGGAAAAAACACCCATAAATTGGGATGGATTGGGATGTGAGGCTGTGCCAGGGAGCCCGTGGAAGCCTCAGGCTGGCAGTGCTGACAAATCCTGTCCCCACGAGCAGGGCCAGTGGAGCTGGAGCTGCTGAGGCATCCCCAAGTGCAGCTTTCTCCTGGTTTTGTGGTGGAACTCAAGGAATTGAGAGATTTTGATGAGGAGGGGAGTTCAGCTGTCACATTCTCAAATGTTTGCCCAGAAAAGGGAAGAGGGACTTGATAAATCCTTCATATTTCCAGGCTCCTGCCTCAGTGTTTAACAGCACTAAAAACACAAATCTGTCTATACTCCTGACCTGGAGAGGAGAGGAGAGGAGAGGAGAGGAGAGGAGAGGAGAGGAGAGGAGAG
>NW_026623656.1:62994-66346 GCF_030028575.1 Malurus melanocephalus | reverse complement strand
ATGACTCCTCACACCATTTTTAGCACACCCAGTGCCTCACACCTGTCCTACAAGCCCACTTGTCTCCCTCAGACCAAAGGAGCTCCGTGAAGTCCTTGAAGTGGGTCCTTCACACTGTTTGGAGGCTGGAAGGAGAGGGGCGTGGAGAGAATGTCAGGCCACCTGGAAAGGCTGCCCTTGGACGTGTTCTTCAAGGATTCTGAGCTCCTGGGAAAAAACATCCATAAATTGGGATGGATTGGGTCAAAGGACCAGCTGCACTGAAGGAGAGCTCCCAACAGCAAGATGTACAAGGGTGTTTGAACAAGTCCCAGCCAAAGGCAGAATCTTTGCATTTTTGCAGTCRAAAACAGTAGGAAAGAAAATTCACAGAGGCATCAAGGAGGTGACAAAACAGCTGTGATCTGCTCCTCTTTCCAAGGCTGAATCTGGTTACTATTTTAGGAATAAATTCACRAGCAGGGTGGGCAGATCCATATTGATCTTAATCCCCCAGATTAAGGGCAGCAGAGAGGACAGAGCAGCCCTGCAGAGAGTGAGGGCTAAAACCTGCTTCAGCCAGGGCTGGAAAATGCAGATTACTCCTTCCTCAGCAGGAATAAAYGCCACATTCTTCTTCTCTTTGCTAAGTTCTGTATAAACAGAACAAAAATATGTTGTAGAGAAATGACCTTTCCCCAAATGGAACAAGAAAGGCATGGTCAGGTCTCTGCTCTTTCCTGGTAAAAAGGTCGAAAAATATTTTAAGAACCACGGAAAGAACGGAAATGTGGCTGTGGAAATCCAAGTGGTGTAGGAAACAATAGCGTGGATCAGGTCATCTCCCTGCAAGAACAGGGAGAAAATGGCAGGGATTCAAGAGCTCTGGATCTTGGTTTCCTCTCCTGTCATTAGCAAAGGAGGAGCACGCTCTCAGTAAATGAACTGGGGGGAATGAGAGACCCCAACACCGTCCCTGGGGTCACAGAGGGATTTGGGGCYGGGTGGTTCCTCCAGGATGAGATAAATCCATGGGAAGTGGCACTAGCCAGCAGAGCCCTGATGTTTGGGGGATGCAGCTCTGCCTGTTCCCCCCRGGAGGGAATTTTGGGGGTCACTGGGGGCTTTCATCCCTCCCCTCCATTAATGAACCCACGTTTAATTACTGCACRTTAGGTAATTGCACACGCTCAGCAGCCTCTGGTTGTCATCTGTCCCCAGCACTCCCTCCAGGATTCGGGATTTTGGGCTGACAGACAGAGACCAACTGTCCGGAAGTCTCMCACACAGAGCATTTGCCAGGGATTTACACAAAATTTTAAAAGTCCAGTTCCAAGAAGAGCTCTGATTTCTGCAGAAATGTTGAAAAATTGGGAGGGGAAGCTATTTTTCTACTGAGCAGAGGGGAAAAAAATGTAGGTATTTCCACGGTAATTTTCTTTAGAAATTTCTACAGCCATCTCTGAAATTTTTCAAAAGCATTTTTCTGGGCCCTGTGGTTTACGGGGTCACAGTTTCTCCAGCTGAGTTGCCCTGGCACAGGGTGCCCAGAGAAGCTGTGGCTGCCCCTGGATCCCTGGCAGTGTCCAAGGCCAGGCTGGACATTGGGGCTGGGAGCAGCCTGGGACAGTGGGAGGTGTCCATGCCATGGCATGGGATGGGATGAGCTGATCCTTAAAAACCTTTCCAGTCCCAACCAGGGCAGAGAGAGGAGTCTCATCCCCATAAAAACAGGGGATCCCTTCATGCCAGGCCTCCTTTCCCCAGGAATGGCATCATTCCCTCACTGGCCCATTCCCACACAGATTTGGGCCAAAACTGTCAAGCCCAAGGTGCCTCCACTGCGCTCCCCTGCAGCCCAAGCTCCCCAGCTCTCATTTCATCCTCTGGCTGTCCCTGCTGGAAGCTYTCCTTTCCCTCCCTCAGTTCCCTGGTTATTCCCAACCCCAATATTCCCAGCCCAGCTGTCCTTTTGAGCTGCAGGAAGGCAAATTTGGGACACACGAGCCAGGGAACAGATGGGCAGAGCTTGGGGGAATGGAATCCTCTGCCACTGAGAGCTGAACCCCACCCCAGTGCCCTGCGGAAAGGGATTGACCGGGCAGTGATTGATTGATCGGGCAGGGATTGATTGACCAGACTGCAATTGACAGGGCAGGGATTGATTGACAGGGCAGGGATTGATTGACAGGGCAGGGGTTGATTGATCAGGCAGGGATTGATTGACAGGGCAGGGATTGATTGATCAGGCAGGGATTGATTGATCAGGCAGGGACTGACAGGGCAGGGATTGATTGACAGGGCAGGGATTGATTGATCAGGCAGTGATTGACAGGGCAGTGATTGACAGGGCCATGATTGACCAGGCAGCAGGGGCTGGGCCAGGCTGGCATATGGGCAAACCCTCTGCTCAGGGGGGATGAGGGGAGCCCCAGCTGCTCACAGGGAGCTCTGCACCTGCCAGCCCCATCAATCTGTCACCAGCGCAGCGGGGCAGCCCCTCCCGGGCTCTGWGCACTCCTGCCTGCAGAAAATGTGCCCAGAAAGGATTAAAGTGAGGCCACRCTCCATAAATCGATCCCATCCCTGCAGTGAGTCAGCATCCAATCCCCCAAAGGGACATTTCCTAAGAACCCGARAAGGGAATGAACTGCCAGGTTAAAATGCCACGTTTATCACACTGAGGGAGAGGCTCCCCTGCTTCCTACGTGATTTCAGATAAATTAGAAGCCCATCTGCTGTGTTTGGTTCCAAGAGATTAATTACTTCCAAGGGTGACGAGTTTTTACAACAAAGTAATTATCGAGCTAATAATAAAGGCAGAGGTGGGGCCTCCAACGAGGGCGAATCGCTGCCACTCCTGAGCCTGCAGCTGGGCGTTCCTGCAGTCCCATGGGACTCCTGCCCCAAGCTTCCAGGAGAGGGATGCACATTGATAACTGTGGCAGCACACTGCACCATGCTCASAATGGGCTCTCAGAGGGAGCTGGGGCTGAGAAACCTCAAATCCTGGGCTGAGCCCCCTCAGGGAAATTGCCCCCCTCAGGTGAGACCCCACCTGCAGAGCTGCCCCAGCCCTGGGGTCTGGCACAGGAAGGACCTGGAGCTGCTGGAGAGAGCCCAGAGGAGGCCACGGAGATGCTCCAAGGGCTGGAGCCCCTCTGCTCTGGAGCCAGGCTGGGAGAGCTGGGGGTGCTCACCCGGAGAGGAGAAGGCTCCAGGGAGAGCTCAGAGCCCCTTCCAGGGCTTAATGGGGCTCCAGGAGAGCTGGAGAGGGACTGGGGACAAGGGATGGAGGGACAGGACACAGGGAATGGCTTCCCACTGCCAGAGGGCAGGGATGGATGGGATATTGGGAAGGAATTGTTCCCTG
>NW_026623656.1:60003-62769 GCF_030028575.1 Malurus melanocephalus | reverse complement strand
AGGCCCTGGCACAGGGTGCCCAGAGAAGCTGTGGCTGCCCCTGGATCCCTGGCAGTGCCCAAGGCCAGGCTGGACATTGGGGCTGGGAGCAGCCTGGGACAGTGGGAGGTGTCCCTGCCCATGGCAGGRTGGAATGAGCTGKCCRTTAAGATCCTTTCCAGTCCCAAACCATTCTGGGATTTTGCGATTCCATGAAAAAATGCTGYTCTGTATCAGAAAGAATTGGGTTGACTTAATAATAAAACAAAAAGAAACTCTGCTGACTTCAAAGAAGGAAAGGAGAGGCTGAACTGTCCTGCAGCACYTGTTATCAGAGATACAGGGACCCCAGTGACAGGGAAAAGTAATTCCCATCCTGCTTTCCAGGAAATCCTGCTGCATAGTGTCATTTTCCTCTCGGGGAACCTGCTTTGTTGGGAAGCTTCCATGGCATTCTGCAAGGAAAYCCTTACCCCTGAACTCTCCCTTTCCCTCTGATGTGTCCAAGTGGCTCCTCCAAGCGCTGCTGCAGCTGCACCAGGCAGGGTAAGGACCACGAGGGCTTTCTGGAGTTTCCAAATAATATTTCTGCCACTTCTAAAAATACCCAGAGCCATGGAGACAGCTCAGCCCCACACAGCYGAGTGTTTCTGCGCTGGCTGCACCATTGTGAAGGACACAGGGCTCTCCATGTGCAGGCCAAGGGCTTTTTTCCCACATAGCTCATGGCCAGAGAAGTGATGAATCAGGGTTTGGGCTGATTTATCTCTATTTCAGTCTCTCTAACTGTATTTACTATTTCAAGCATCCAGTGTCATTCAGGAAAATCTTCTTGGTGTCCAAAGGCACCGTGACTCACACTGTGGCTCTCCCATGAACAGTTCTCGCTCGGATTTTGGGATCCTGGCTTGCAGTGTGGCTCTCTGGGCTGTGACTGAGGAAAGGAAAATGCTCGGTTTCCTATGAGTCARCCCCGACACTGTGGTTTGTGCTGTCATTATTAACACATCTCTTGGAGTCATTTCAATCCACTAGCTGATGATAATGGTAATGGTTTTAATAATGGGTTTAGGTGTTAGTTCCTGTCCTCCAGGGAGTCTCTTCYTTTAATTTGTCAAGGCTCAGTGAAATCCAGAGCCCTGGAAGCCRATGATCTCCTCTGAGGAGGACACAGGTTCACACCACACGTGTTCACTCCTTCCCAAGGTGCTGGCTCCTGGATCTGGCCCCTCTGTTTTGGGAAGTTCTGTTTTTTGGGAAGATGTTTTGGGAAGGCTGATGGTGAGGACAGGGATAGTCACCAAATACACCCAGAGGAACCCAGGACAGCAGAGCCTGTGAGATGGGAAACCTGGCTGCTGCAGCCACCCTGCTGGACTGTAGGGTCCCTCAGTCCCATGGATAAAAGGCATGATAAAAGACTGAAGGGGAAGAGGGAGAGGAAGAATATGAAAAGAGAAGAAGAATGAGGAATATTAATTAATAATAATAATAATAATAATAGTAATGAGGAGGAGAAGAAGGAGAAGAGTAAGAAGGAGGAGGAGGAAGAGGAGGAGAAGGAGAAGGAGAAGGAGAAAGAAGGAGAAGGAGAAGAACAGTGAGAGCAGCCAAAGAACAAGAACCCAGGACAGACAGGAGGAAAGTGCATGGTTGGAAAGTGGAGTCAGGCATTGGGTGTAGTTCACCCTTTCCAAGGACACCCTCCCACCCTGCAGGGTGCCCCTGAACTCAGGGATGAACACCAGACCCTTGCCCAGCCCTCATGGCCAGGTCCCTCAGCTCTACTCATGTCACCAACTGTGTCCCCCATCCCTGGAGGGAAGGAGATTCCTCACAAAGGATCCCAACATGAGAGGTTGGGACCCAAAAATCCACCCCCAGGTCAGGTTTTTCATCCCCAAATCTTCTTCTCCATCCAACCACAGGGCTGCTCCCAGTCCCGGGTATTACAAAGACTCCTTTCCCTTGGCCTTCTGCACACCCACAGGGTGATGCTGAGGGGAGGATTTGCTGCAGAAGTTGGTCCTGCACCCCTGAGAGAGGTTTCCTGCTGTCTCTGGAAAGACTCAAGGAAAACAGACAAAAATATCTCCTTGTGCAGCTGATCTTGAATGGAGCACAGGCTGCTTGAGCCAGGAAAAGTCATCATGGGCAKATCCTGGGGAAAAAAATGCCAAATTCATCCTGGCACCCACTCCCAGTACACAGAGACAGAGAATTGCAGGAAGGCAGAGTTCAGCTCTTTCTGTCCTGGACACCCTGAGGGGATCCCACATTCCTGATCCCACCTTCCCTATGGACAGATCAACTCTGCCCAGAGCCTGCCTGGGTTCCTGGGGCTGGGGCTGCTGGGTTTTGGGGRCTCCAGACTGAGCCCTGGGAGCTGCTGATGGAGAACAAGTCCAGCCCAGCCAGGGGGGCCAGGCACAGGGGGTGGCTCTGGCCAGGGATGGTGTCCTGGCCCTGGGGCTGCTCCTGCTCCTACAGTCCTGTCTGTGCCCTAYAGGAGCCCTCAGGCAGAAGCCAAGATTTTGGCCTACCTCTCATGAGGGAGATGAAGGCTGGAATATCCCTTGGAGCAGTGTGAGACAGGAACCCTGGCTGCTGCGGCCACCCTGGTGGGCTGCAGAGTCCCTCAGCCCCGGGGATAAAAGACATTTCTGCATTTCTTCTTCTTTTTGTTGCTGCTCTTCTCCTTCTCCTTCTCCTTCTCCTTCTCCTTCTCCTTCTCCTTCTCCTTCTCCTTCTCCTTCTCCTTCTCCTTCTCCTTCTCCTTCTCCTTCT
>NW_026623656.1:47283-59591 GCF_030028575.1 Malurus melanocephalus | reverse complement strand
TCCTCCTTCAGTCCAGGGCACTGTCCAGACTGTGGCTCTGCCCTCCCACAGCCCCACAGCTCCTCCAGGGTCCTGCCCACAGGGGACAGAGAGGCTCAGCTGTGCCCGTGGTCTCTCCCAGCCCCTGTTGTCTTGGGCTGATTTGATGATAACACTCTATTCCTATATTCCATCTGCTTGTATGCCCAAAAATGTCCCTGTGTGTTTAAACTGACCCGGAAGAAGGGGCAGGAGCAGCTGGGAAGGCAACGCAGGCCTTAAAAGCCAGTTAAACGCAGTTAAAAGCCAGGGCTGCTGCCTGCACTGGGCTGTTGGGAGCTCTGGTGAGAACTCACCTCACTGTGTGCATTTTGCTAACTCGGGTTTGTTAGCTTGGGCAAACAGCTCTCCCTGGACTGCCACCTCTTCTGCTGCTTCTGTGATTTTCTTCTGGAGCGGATTG
Organism: Malurus melanocephalus; assembly: GCF_030028575.1. NCBI lineage: Eukaryota > Metazoa > Chordata > Aves > Passeriformes > Maluridae > Malurus > Malurus melanocephalus. The sequence continues at coordinate 59,149 of NW_026623656.1, read as the reverse complement.
GCGGCGCTTCGGTCCAAAAACTGAGAGGCAAGCGCCGACCAGCCAGGGGGGCCGGCAGGGACAAGCCATGCTGCTCCGTCTCATCCCGGACTCTGGAGGAGCCAGGCTGGCAGCAGAAAAGCACACTGAGCCCTCTTTTCATCCACAGTGAGGAGAGGACTGCCACCAGGTTCCCACTGTTGCCCGAGCGGCCACACGGACTTTTTCTTTTGTTTCTTTTTCTTTTCTGGAGACAGGAGCCACACCATCTTATCTCTGCACCATGTGCCAAGCGGCTGTGGGGGGAGGGGCGGCGTACATTCCTGAGTTTTAAATCTCTAACAGTTACTCAGTTTCTTTAWTTTGTGTCCTGTGGGCACCTTGTTTTGTTAATAAACTATTTTTCTCTTCACATTYGCCCAAACTCCTGTTTCATATTGGTGGAAAAGAATTATCAAACTTTTCACTTCAGAGGAAACATTTATCCCGTAACATTTCTCCCTGAAAACATTATCTCAAACCGAGACACCTGTTGAGCAGGATGGGGCCTTCTCAGGTGCCTCAGGGCAGCCAGGAATGGTGGCACAGGAMGGGCTGTGAGTGTGACCAGGGCTCTGAACCCCATGGAAGAGCCTGGAGCTGTTTGTGATGCATTACTGCAGGAAAGGGCAAATCAGGATGGAAACCAATAGTGAACAAGGATTTAGGATCTAAATACAGAGCAAATGCTTGATTTAAGGGTAAAGAGTGTGAGATCAGAGCTTAGACCCACAGAGGCCCTCCTGAAAGGGTGACCCAGAGCAAAGATCCCATGTGCAGTGAGGACAATTCTCCCCTTTAATAATCAGGAGGAAGGTTAGAGCAGGATGTTGGATTTTCCTGGAGATCCTCTACCCCAGCTCCTTGTGCTTCCTCAGTGGGTTTAACCCACCAGATTGCCAGCAGAGAATGACCCCCAAATGTCCACCATGGCCAGTGTCCAGCCTTGGCCAGCTCTGCTCTCCCATGGGCAATGTTTCACTGACACAGGAAAAGGGAAAAAGGCAAAGAACTCTCACCAGGTGTCATTGGGACAGRAGAAAAGGGGATCACAGCAGCCTGGTGGCCCTTACAGGATCCCCTCCAGCTCTCACCTGCTCACAACAGTTACAGGAGCAGGAGGGATGGAGCAGGTCCCCACATGGATGGGACATGACTTACGTGTTGTGCTGAGGAGGGACAGATGGGAGAGGAGGCTTGGGGGGGGAATGTTCTGGTTGTAAGAAACTGGGACAGACCTTAACAGACTTGTCAAGGAGTTTTGGCGAGAAGTTTGACTTTGAACTTCCTTTTTAAAAATAAGAAGTGGCCTACATAGGACTGAGTTTAAAATTATGCAAGTATCCCCCGGTAATGTATAGAGCAGCAGGAAACCCCAGAATAGCATCAGAGAGGGATTTGTGCCCTCAGCAGAGACCATCTGCAGAGGAGAAACCGAGCTCCTTCRGAAAATCCATGTTGGGTCACTGGGAAAGGAGAGACTTTGGTGTCGTGTCAAGGACACGGGGCTGGGTGTTCAGAGAAATCTGTGGGTGTGCTTGAGTTAAGTCTCCTGTAGGGCAGCTCCTCGGCCACACTGAGGCACAGCTGAGGTCCAGAACGAGCCAGAGTGTGGACAGAGCCCATCCAGCACCTCTGGAGGATGCAGGGTCAGGATGTGCCCACAGGCAAAGCACCTTGGAGAAGCATCCTTGCTCCATGGGAGCATCCTTGGCCTGAGGAGCATCCTTGGACCATGGGAGCCTGTCTGAGCACCATCCCCACGCCAGGAGCTCATCCTGTGCCCAGCAATTGAGGCAGTTGGGCAGAAATTGCAGTGGGCTGGGTTCTCCAGCCTCCCCTCCCTTTTTCCTGCCCTGGGAGGGGACAGTCCCACCCCTGGCCAGCCCAGGCACTGACTGCAAGCTTCTCTCTGCCCTATAAGCACCGGCCCCAGGCAGGACCTGCCCCTGGGTTCCTCCCCTGGGTCCCTCCCAGAGCTGTGGGGGAGGAACCAAAGTCCACAGGGGCTCTGGAGATAAAGGATATCCCTCATTTGGGAGATTTAGGAAAGAAACAATGCAGCCCTCAGGGCCACTTTCTCTTGCTCAAAACAAATCCAGATTCATTTCCCTCATGGCACTGGGACACATGCGTGGCTCTCCTTGGGCTGGTGCCTTCTGTGGAGGTGAATCTGTGCACAGCCCATCTAAACTTGCTGAACATTCACCAGGACCTTGGGGCTGTCCAAACAAGTGGGCAGCCAAAGGATGCTGAAAACATCCCTGAGCCAAAAGCCAGAGTGTTCTCCCCATGGTATTTGTTTTCCCCATTATTTTTGTCACTGGATATAAAAGTGGCTTCTGTTTGTCTGGGACGAGTTATCAGTGCTGGATTTGTCTCAAGGACTCCTCATCCTTGCAGTGCCTCCCTTCCTCTCATTTTTCAAACCATGAACCCCTGCAAAGTGCCCTGGTTTGTGTAAGGGTGGTCCTGGAGCCCGGGGATGAGGACAGGGCTGGGCACCATCCTTGRATCCACAGATTTTGGCACAGCTCCACCTTGGCCAGCACCTCTGGCTGTCCCCCAGCTTGGCCAGGAGCTGGACAGACTCTGAGTCCCCTCCAGGTGTCTGAATGTGAGGCTGAATAAAGATGAACAGGTTTGATAAGTCAAGGAGGATTTTTTACCCCCTGCATCTTCCCAGAGGAGGGAAGGGGGGATGAGGATGAAGGGAAAGCCAAAGGAGGAGCACGAGCAGCTCCACAAATTCAYGGAATTTCAGCCACTCCTTTGGACTCAGCCTGGGCTAAGCTCAGCTCTGGGTGATGTTTGTTGTGTTCAGGGCAGAGCTGGGGGGTTTGTGCTGGGAACTGGGGAACATCTCCAGTGACACCCAGGAAAGGCCAGCTGCTCACACATCAGCCTGGTTTGGTATTTGGGGTACCCTAAAGGGGGTCATGTGGGTCTGGGGGATCTCCCAGCCCTGAGCAGATGGCCCAGGCTCCCTGGAGCACCAGGTACTGGTGTTGGGCAGCCAAATACCCCAGTTCAGTGCCCCTGACCCACCAGTTCAGAGCCAACAGCCTCCACTGGGGTCTGCAGCAAGGCCCTTGGGTGGCTGAGTGCCAGACCCTGCTCAGGGCCACAGAGAGGGGCTGAAATCCCGGCTCCGCTGAAATCCATGGCAACATTCCCATCCTTTCCATGGCCGTGGTCCCCCAGCCCACGAATGGTGCTCCCAGTGCTTGGCTCCAGGTTCCCAGCAGCACTGAGCTGCCCCAGGAGCTTTCCCAGGTGCCAGGGCAGCTCTGCTCCCTGCACAGGCTCCGGGCCCCCTTCCCCAACCACTCCCCCCAGGACAGTGGGCAGTGTCCAAAGGCATTGCAGTCCTGACTGTTCGTGTCCAGCTCTCAGACCCACGGGATCCAGCAGAGACCRACCCCCAGAACCTCCTACAGCAAAGGGGCATTTTGAACCTGGGGCTGCATTGGTGCTGCTCAGACTGGAGAGGATCCACCTTAGGGACGGGCCAAGGCTGCCTTGGGTACACCAAAACCTCTCCTGCCTTGTGCTTCTGGCAAAATCCACCTGGAAAAATCACCCTGGAGGCTGGGCTGACYGGGGATGGGCTGTGCCTGTTTCTCTTCCCACAGGTGGGCTCGGGAAACCAAACACKTAGAGACCCCTTCGGAGTGGCCAAAGCAAACAGATCCCTCTGGGCAACAGCTCTGCTCAGAATGCATCAATAAATATAAAAATAAAYACATCAATAAATATAATAATAAACCCATGAAYAAATATATTAATAAATATATTGATAAACATATTGATGACTGTATCAATAAATTTATTAATAAACATATAGATAAATACAGCAATAATATATCAATACATACATTATTTAATGTATTAATGAATATGTCAATAAATACATCAATAAATGTATAAATACATCAATAAACATATCAATAAATACATTAATAAATTTTTCACTAAATGTATCAATCAATACATAAATAAATGCATCAATGAATATATTGACAAATTTTTATATAAATAAAGCAATAAATTAATCAATAAATCTATCAAATACACCAATAAATGCATCAATAAACACATTGTTAAATACATCAATAAACACGTCAATAAATATGTCAATAAATATATCAATTAATAAATACATCAATAAATAAATATATAAACATGGTATGGCCAAATTAGCAAGGAGCATTTCTAGACGCAAACCCTGCCACGGGGCCAGACCTCTCCAGAGCCAGCCAGGGGCTCTTTGGATGCTGTCAAATTTGATTGCTCTGCCAGGCTGATTTACAGCCACTCCTTGTGCAGTGTGGCCCCTGCTCAGGCCTTGTGTGGGGCTGAATCCAGTGGGGACTGAGGGATGGTCACCATCCTTTTCCACTAGATGCAAACCCAGCAGAGGAGCTCTCAACCCTCCTTTGAGGGGGGGAAAAAATAATAGTCCTAATACAAGAAAATTTTAAAATCAACCCAGCAGAGGAGATCTCAACCCTTCTCTTAGGGGAAAAACAATAGTTGTAATAGAAGAAATTTTTAAAATCAAGCCAGCAGAGGAGATCTCAACACTTCACTTAAGGAAAAGAAAAAAAAATGATACAAGAAATGTGTGAAATCCTCGTCCTGGTGTGATTTTTTTGCTTCTAACAGCTGCTTCCAGAGACTTTTTGAGGCCATGGGGAGGAGCAGCCACTATCTGCAAAACAGATCAGCAGCAAGGCTACCTTCTGTCTCCCTGATTAAGGAAYGGGGGATATTTTGGGAACTGTAAGCCTGGAAAGGCAGGAAGGGAGGAGWYGGATTGGGAACACRGGGCTGACAYGGAGMAGSATTGGAGGTGATGGAGYRGAGATCTCTGCCCCCAAATCCATCAGGGGAAGAGTCACCCCAGGTCTGGGTCTGGGTCTGGATGGGGATGGCCTCAGGTGTCCCTGGAAGAGGGCGGGCTGTGACCTTCCCCGCTGGAATGAGGGGCATTTACAGAGCCAACACTTCCCCAGCCACGCGTGTGAGCCCCGAGCAGCTCCTCCACATTTCTGGGCAAACAACAGCCCCATGCACAGCAGGTCCTTGGAGACAGGAGGGAGAAAAACTCTCAGGATGGCTTTTTTCCCCCATGGAAAAACTTTTTATTTCCATTCGGACATTATCTTGAAAAGGGCCTGGTTTAAAAAGCAACCATCCCCACACTGAAAATGTTCTTGTTTGAAAAGAAGATCATGTCAAGAGAGAAGCCCATTCCAGCCCAGGGAAGAGATGGACTGTGCCCCTCATCTCACTGCCCTCCCCCAGCCCAAGGATTGCAAACCCAAATTTAGATTCTAAATTAAAATTTAGGGAGTTTAGAACAGGAACAACAAGAAAAGTTTCTAAATGTTTTGTCAAAACTTCTGGTTTCTTGCACTGGGTCAAATCTCAGGAACCCAGCAGATGCATTTGGGCTGTTCAGGGCCCCAACAAAGATTATTGAATCCCAGAGTTATAGAAAGGTTTGGTTGGAGGGGACATTAGAGATTGTCCTGTGCCACCCCTGCCATGGGCAGGRACACCTCCCACTGTCCCAGGCTGCTCCCAGCCCCAATGTCCAGCCTGGCCTTGGGCACTGCCAGGGATCCAGGGGCAGCCACAGCTTCTCTGGGCACCCTGTGCCAGGGCCTSCCCACCCTCCCAGGGAACAATTCCTTCCCAATATCCCATCCATCCCTGCCCTCTGGCAGTGGGAAGCCATTCCCTGTGTCCTGTCCCTCCATCCCTTGTYCCCARTCCCTCTCCAGCTCTCCTGGAGCCCCTTTAGGCCTGGAAGGGGCTCTGARCTCTCCCTGGAGCWGTGTCCCAKCTCTCCCAGCCTGGCTCCAGAGCASAGGGATTTCCYTGGGTTGAAGGACACCCCAAGCCTGAGCAGGAGAACAGAACCTGGATCTGCCACAGCCTTGAACCTTGRACCAGAACTGCAGAGGATGGGGAGCAGCCCCTCAGGCAGGGCAGGACTGAGCACTGCCCTGCACCTGGCCAAGTGCTGATCTCATATTTCCTGTCATGATTTAGGCTGGGACTGGCTCCAAGGGCAATTTTCAATTTACAGATGAAGGTCTCAGAGTTGCTGGTGCCTTTTCTACAGCACTGGATGCTCAATTGCACAAGGGGAGCATAGACAGGCGAAAGGCATTTCCCAGGATGAGCAAAGGAAATGTCTCAGATGMTTGTGGTGCACTGTCAGGTGTGAGAGCGGAACATAAAGACACTTCTGCTGCATTTTCTAGGGGGAAAACGCTCTTCAAACTCCCTTTTGTTGCTAAGAAATAGCAAAACAGGAAAATAAGCAAAGGAGCAGTGCAGGAGCACAAATGTGCAGCACAGTCCGTCATCCATGGACACACTCCTGACAGCCAGTTCAATTCCATTATTTTCTGTCTAAAACAATCCTTTTGTGGGACAAAAGCTCCATGTATGACCAGTTATGTATTAAATACTCTTTGGAGAGAATAATAGAGGACCTGGCCAAAATATTCATCCTTTTATTTGTGGTTACTGACATCTCAAACCATGAGGATTTCAAAGCATTTCATGTGGCTCATTACAACTTAGCTAAGARGGAAATCATTTATTGTCGAATTATTTCCAAGGAAAGAAGCAGCTCTAGGAAGAGTTGAGAATGTGAGAAGAGCTTCCACCATATGGTTTGAATCCTGAGGATGATTCATTGCTTGCCACCAAAATTTTAATTTTCAAAGCCAGAAATTAAAAGCAGGGGGGGAAGACTGAATATTTGCTCCCAGGTTCTCAACTCACACATGTAAAACAGCAAAGTGTGGTGTAAACGCATTGTGTTGAGTAAGCGAAGTTGATGAATTCCTTCCCCTAGCAAAGGGCTGGAGAGYTGCAGAGCATTTGGGATCTTTTTCCTATTAAATACAAAGAAATGTTGAGGCAGCCCATCATAAAATGGCCCTCTCTTCCTGAGTTATCCCAGGGAATTCAGCAGGAATAGCCCAGCTGAAGTTTTTATATTCTTTAATGCAATACAGATGGCAAAAGAGATGGAAAGTGCCTGGTATRCAAGTGCTGAAGGCTTTCAATGGTCATTTAAAAATGCATAATAATGCTTTAAAAATGAGCCTTCATTAATCTTTGCATGCCAAAATGTATAACATRCATCCACTGAAGTGAAAATTACAGCCAAGGACTGACAACAAATTCCTTGGCTGTAAATGCTGACCTTCTCCAGAAGAAAAACCACAACAGTGCAGAGCAGAATCAGCAGAAAAGGAGTTTGTTTGTTTGCATGGCTGTGTTATCTTGCAGACACCTGACTTCACAGGGAGTTCAGCACGTGACACTCACTTGACCTGAATCAATCATTTCCTCTGAAATCCACACTGACTTCTCATCACAAACATCACAAAAGTGGTGAATTTTTAGGGCAGCCTTGCTGTGTATCAGACTGAGCATGCACATGTTTTAGGGGGTTGGATTATGGAAGGGTCTGGCTGTGAAAATGYGAATCCCAGCTCTCTCTGTTGCTCCAAACCTCCTGGATCTCCTGCAGCTGTCAGGGATGTGTCCATGTGTGCCAGGTTTAAGCAGATTTGGACAGGCTGCAACCTCCTGATAAACCCTGATTAACCCAAATTAACATCATTTGTCCACACAAAGTGTTTGATGGCTTGACAAACAAAATGRAAATACAAGAGGAATGGAAGCCTCATTGCCCTCCTGYCATGAGATTTTTAAATGAAGCAYCAAAGGYTCTTCTGTCCCCAGAGGGTGCTGGCACTGCCCAGGCTCCCCAGGGAATGGTCCCGGCCCCGAGGCTGCCAGAGCTCCAGGAGCGTTTGGACAGCGCTGCCAGGGATGGACAGGGTGGGGCTGTTGGGGGGTCTGTGTGGGGATGGGGTTTGATGATCCTGGGGGTCCCTCCAGCTCAGGATATTCTGTGATTCCATGATTCCATAATGGACACGAGGGCCCTTAAGGTGCCCTGAGAGCCCTTCCAAACACCCCCTCCCCAATGTGCCCATGGCAGCTGTCCCTTAAACCAGCCCAGCACCTCCAAACTGCATTTCCCACCCCAGATCACATCACAKAGGGAGCAGCAACCCCAGTGGGGTGTGTGGGACCTCAGAGCCCTGTCCTTGGCTGGAGCAGCTGCCACTGGTGCAGCCACCCACGGTACACGGGCTGCCCTGCGGAAAATTATCGGGGATTGAGAAACTGATTCACCCCTCTCCTGTTGGTACCCAACTGTCCCCTTGGTGCTCCTGGGGTCACAGCTGTGCCAGTGCCCCTGCAGCCTGGGACACCAAGCCAGGTCCCAGCTGCCACTGGGGCTGCGTGGGGCCCATGGGATCACCATGGGGGACATCCCAGAGGTGCCCCCACTGCCCTGCCCTGCTGTCCCCACTGCCCGGCCCTGCTGTCCCCCTGCTTTGCCGTGCTATCCCCTCTGCCCTGCCCTGCTGTCCCCCCCGCCCTGCTGTCCCCCCTGCTTTGCCCTGCTGTCCCCCCTGCTCGGCCCCTGTTTCGGGGCTGCCCGGCTCAGAGCAGACCCCAGCCCCGCTGTGGAGCCGGTTCCTGCTCTGTGCAGGGTAATTCAATATCAGCCCGGGCTGGCGAGGAGCCCGGCGGCACCGCGAGCGAGACAGGCTCCGCTCGGCTTTATTARCGCCTTTCTTGATCCCAGCAATCTCTTCCCTCGGAAAAAGAAACAGCATGGGGCAAACCCACTGGAGCTGCGTTTGTCCTTCGGCTTTGGTGCCTGAACTCCAAGCCCTTGTGCCAGTGAGCCTCAGCTGGCCCCGAGCTCGSCCCCAGGACGGGCAGCTCCGGCTCCTCTCTGCCTGCCTTTGGGGAGGGGGAGCCGAGGAGMGCCTAAATWAARCAAATCRTAATTGRTTRAAAGAGCTTAATTGGGTTGKTTTTTGTTGTTTTGWTTTGCTTTCTTGTTGTGGTGTTTTCTTTGTTGTGGTGGTGTTTTCTTGGTTTTCTCGCAGTGGAGAAAGCAAGGATGCAGCATACCCTGTGTGCTCAGACCTTCACCTTAGAGCTGGGGAACAGAAATAATTACAGTGAGTTAGACAGAGAATATGTGGAATCAGTAAAAATACCAGGGAAATAAACTTTATTTTAATAATTTGCGCAGATTCCTGTAAATTCAGGAGAAGCCAGGTATCCTGTACTCACAGAAACATTCCTGCTGTTGTCCGTGACATCAGTCCCTGGGCCTGGGCTGCCTGGGAGCTGTGCTGTGCTCCAGCAGATGTAACCTTTGCACCAGGGTGATGTTTGGTGGTTGTACTCTCCAGCTATTTCTGGAAGTGAATGCAATAATCTCCCACTCGGATGTGACTGTCTCCAGCATAAACAAATCCAGGCCAGCCCTGCACCATGGACCCACTGTCTGGAAATATCATCATGGAGGATGTTTACTCAACTCCTTCCAATTTTTTTTTTTCATTCTTTGCTTTGTTTGCAGTCAAACTCGATTTTTTTAATATACATTTCTCCTAACCCAAATGTCTTTACTCTGTCATTTCAGCATCTCTTGCTCCAGAATTTGGGGGACAGCCAACCTCCTTCACTGGAACCAGTTTCCATTTGGGATGTGACATCCTTCCAAGCTGCCATAAAGTCAGAGTGTGTGTTCTATACACAGAAACAGCACGCAGAGCGTGTGTTGTCCTTGGCATCRTGGCACTGTCACAGCCATCCACGCCCACCCTCCCCTGGAAACACAGCAGCATCCCACCACACAGTCTGGGTGACCTCTCACTGCTTAGGGGACATTTCTCCTCCATGTGAGACAGGGGGACTGCATGGACTGAATCTCAATGTCCTGGCAGCCTCCCAGTGCTGATGTGKGGCTTTTGGGGGTGACAGAGAATTGTGTTTGGTTGGTTTTTGATGGCCCTGAGGATGTGGGGCAGACCCACAGGGATGTCCCCATCTGACCATCAGCCTCCTCTGAGGGCAGTGGAGAGCAAACCAGCCCTGAGCTGTAAATTCAAGGGATGAGATGAACTCAAAGAGATTGCAGGAGAAATCTGCCCTCAGCCAGAGGGCATTGAGTGGSATAATCCCCTCTGGGATGGGAGTAATGCTCCTAAAAACCCACAAGTGCTCACAGCTCTGAAGGAATTCCTGCTCCAGGGTTGGATGTTGCTGGATCTGGTGGGGTCCAGGCTGGGGAAGGGCATTTCCTTAGAGGAAAAAAAAAGTGTATTTTGGAGATGGACTGATTTATGCCTGCTTGGATTAAACCTCTGGAGATCGGTGGGACACTGAACTCCCCTCCTGGCCACACTGCCTGGGGCAGCCTGGGAACCACCATGGCTGCTCTTCAATGGTGAACCATCCCCTGGAGATCACTGCAGGGCCCAGGTCCCAGCYGGGCACCACACCCAGCCTGGCCATGACCCTCCTGTTTCCCTGTCACCAGTAGTTTGTTCACTCCAAAGTCGAAAATCAAAGATGAAATCTTCCAGGCAGGATTGGTTCGGATAAACACACAGACACTGGTGGAAGCAGCTCCAGATGAGGTGAATCACACCCGGAGACCAAGGCAGACCATCAAGGAAAGAGGGAATGGCCTCAAGGTGCTMCAGGGTAGGTGTAGTTCTGATATTAGGGGAAAATTCCCAGTGGAAAGCGGGGGGGGTCAGAAATTGGAACTGGCTGCTCAGGGCAATGATGGGTGCATCATCCTTGGAGGGGTTTAAAAGAAGTGTGAATGTGGCACTTGGGGACATCATCATTAGCACTTGGCATTGCTGAGGGAGAGTTGGACTCATGATCCTAGAGGACTTTTCCAAGCTCAGTTCTGTGATTCTCAGAGTACCCTCAGCCCCCTTTGCTTAGACAAGCTCCACTCCTGACTCTGGAAGAACCCCCATCCTTCAGTACGCCCTGGAAATCAGAGCTGAGGGCTGCCTTTGAACCCCACAGAAGTTTTTTTCTACCACCCCTCTCCGCCTAAGCAGCAATTCCCACCAAATGTCCTACAAAGCTTCATGTTTGCTGAGATCTGCTCCCACTGAGGAATAACCCTGCATGGAGCGAGGAGTCAGAACAGGGACAGGGTGAATTTGGAGTGCGCCCTCCCAGCCCAGCGTCACGGCAGCGGATGTTGGGTATTTTTGTCCTGCTTCCTCGGAGATATTTTTAGCGGCTCAAGTGACTTGTGGCAATTCCCTGAGGCCAGAATGATTCACAGGGTTTGGAGACTGCTGGATGGCTCTTCGGGAAGGGAGCGTCATCCTGCTGAAATCAGGAGCTGCTTTCAAAGGCAGAAGGACTTTGAAAAATGGAGCAGGATTTCCAGAATGAGGTTTTTGGCCTTGGCTACACTGGAGCTGTGGAATTTTCAGATTATTATATCATGGGGGGAGGGATTTATTTTTTCTGGTGCTGGTGAAAGGCAGTGAAAGGCATTAATCTCTCAGGCTAGGGGCAGGCAATGTGCAGAGCAAGACAGAGCTGTGGAAATTCCCTCTTCCCTGAGTCCCCAGCAGCTTTTAACCCTGCTCTGGGCACCATCTGACATTTCTGCCCTGTCCTCCTCCACYGCAGCCTCTCTCTCCTCAGTGCACACCCATCCTTCTCCCCCAGATCCCCAGACCATTATCTCTGATGTGCTGGACTTCCAAGCTTTTTTTGTGGACAAGTAGGTTAGTGAAGTTCAGCAGCCCAAGGGAGGTGGGGAACAGGGCTGTTTTCCTGATCCTTCCAATCCAGCTGCCCCTTCCCCTTGGACTTCTTAGTCCAAGGACTGCTTCCCTCTGGACTGATGAAAAGCAGAGGAAGGAACCATTGATCCATGGGGAGATGAGAGAGA
>NW_026623656.1:38302-47078 GCF_030028575.1 Malurus melanocephalus | reverse complement strand
ATGAGAGTGATTTGGGAGAAAGGTCCTTCCTTGCTCTTTCTCACTCCTTTGCTCAGAAAAGGCGCATGCCCCAGGTGGCCTCCCACTGAATCCCTGTGTAGTGGTTTGGAAGGTTTTGATGTTTTTCTGTTAGAAAGCAGAGAAGGTTGCCTGCCCAGCCTGTCGTGGTCAGGGCAGTAGTTGTCCAGCCTGTCTAGCAGCTCAYTCCCAGAGAGCATCCTCTGGACTACAGAGCATGGGAATGACCCAAATGGGCAAGAGCAGCATGAGCAGAGACCAGAGAAGGTCCCTGTGTCCCCAATTCCCACAGAGCAGAGCCAGAAGCGCTGCTGCCAACGGCTGTAGGAGCACCTTGGGAAGAGGGGAGGAATCAGGGAGCTCCTGGCAGGAAGAACCAACAGAAGATGGAAAGCCCTGGGGGCAGGGACGGCAAGGGAAGACAGCCTTTGCTCAGAGCTGTCTGGATGGTGTGAGGCTCTGAAAGMCTCTTTGGGCTGCTCCCAGACTTCCAGGCTCGGTCCCCAGTTCCCCGTGTCATGTGGGATCTGCTGGGCTCCAGACAGCCCCGGCAGCAGTGCCCTGGAGGCASAGCCAGACAATGCCTGGCTGCTCTCGTGTGGGCACTGGCAGAGACTGAAACTGTCCTGGCTGCAGGGCAGCTCCTGATCCCTCCTGAGGTATTTTTGCCATGGACAGGAGCCAGAGGGATCATGTGCTGGGGATTCAGCTCCCAGCCCCTGCCGTCCCAGCCCTGGGCACGGCTCACAGGCTTTGGGGATCATTCATGGCACAGCAGCCGAGCCCTGCGGCAGCATCAGAGACAAACGCTGAGGCTGGGACCTCCCTCCCCATGGCCAGCACTGCCCAGAAGTGGCCACCAGCTTCTGCAAGCCTTGTCTGGCTTGGGACTCAGCCTTGATCGAGCCTTGCAGAGTAGAGAAGGGGCAGTGAGCACACGAGCTAGGTCTACTTTGGGGTGAGCACAGAATCACAGAACCAGAGAACATCCTGAGCTGGAAGGGACCCACTGGGATTGTTGGAGTYCTGGCACAGAGACCCCCCAACAAACTCACCCCAGCATCCCTGGCAGCGCTGTCCAAACGCTGGAGCTTTGGCAGCCTCGGGGCCGGGAYCATTCCCTGGGGAGCCTGGGCAGTGCCAGCACCCTCTGGGGACAGAAGAACCTTTCCCTGATCTCCAGCCTGATCCTGCCCTGGCCCAGCTCCAGCCGTTCCCTGGCTCCTGTCCCTGTCCCAGAGCAGAGATCGGAGCTGCCCCTCRGGAGGAGCTGCAGCCCCGGGGAGCTCTGAGCTCAATCTCTGCTCCAGCTGAACAATCCCAGTGCCCTCAGCAGCTCCTCCCGAGGCCCTTCCAGGTCCTTCACCATCCCCATGTCCCTGCTTTGGACACTCTCCAGCAATTTCAGATTTTTTTCTTATTGTGGTGCCCAAACTGCCCCCATGGCTTGAGGTGAGCCCATCCCAGCCCAGAGCAGAGCAGGACAATCCCTCCCCAGCMTGGCTGTCGATGTTGGGCCTCATCCCCCCAGGACAGGAAGGTGCTCCTGGCTCCAGGGCACTGCTGACTCTTGTCCAGCTGGCCATGGACCAGGACCCCCAGGTCCCTTTCCAGAGCATTCTCCATCCTCTCATTCCYCATTCTGCCCATCCAATGGCTCTGTAAGTACTCACCCTGCAAGCAGCAATGCTCCTGCTCCTCACGCTGCTGAATTATCACATCTTGGCCCCAAAGCAGTGGGATGGTGCTGAAAGCATGGGGAGACGGTCCTGGGTTGCCAGAAGAAGGCTGCTTCCAGTCACGAATGAAAACAAATCCCTCCTGCAACCCCTCCACCTGACAGACTGGGTGACTGATCTACGGCTTCACTGCAAAGGCCATACCTGCCCACGTCTTACAGAAAAACTTCATTTTTCAGGTTGTACCCTGGAAAAGCAGTGGGCAGTGACAGGTGACTACAGCCTTGGGGACACCCTGGGGCCATCCCAGRCCTGTAGAAGATGTTTGTGGTGTTCAGCCAAGAGCTGGAGAAGCACAAAGTGCTCCAAGTGCAGCGAAATTGGCCCTAGTGTGACCACCCCTAGCAGAAGGAGTTGCAGGAGCCGGGAGTGAACCAAGCCCTCCTGGAATGCTGCCAAGGTCCAGGTGCAGCCACAATGTGAGAAAGGGATTGCCTGGGAAAATGGGATCCAGGATAAAATCTCACCACAGAGCAGCTGAGCTGTTCTGGGAGAAAGTTTCCCATCGGGAGTGTGGTCACAGCGGAACCAAAACTGTTCTTAGGAGCAGTCCAGAACTGGATGACTGATTGGTAATTTCTCCTTTGTGGCAGAGCAGCTTCATTTTGAGCTCATGGACTGTGCATTTCAGAGCTTTAAATGAATGGTTTCACAATAATAACAATGTCCTAACTCCACAGCAGCACAGCACATTGGATCTGATGCTCTGGGTGTAGGTTGAACAAGAATGCATTAACATTTATGTTTGGATGCTAACAGAATGAAATAACCTGGTGTTACTGAGTGGAAATCCGTTCTCATCTGTTCTGGGGTAAATGCCAAAAAATTTGGGGTTTTCCTTCAGATTTTCAGTCAGGGATGGGATGGGATGGGATGGGATGGGATGGGATGGGATGGGATAGAAAATAGAATAGAATAGAATAGAATAGAATAGAATAGAATAGAATAGAATAGAATAGAATAGAATAGGGCATTGCACATTTTGTACACCTTTTATTTACTGAAGTTTTACCAATTAAAGCAAAATGAACACCATAATGCCATAAAATATCAGAAACATTTAGAAGAGGAATTATGAAATAATTTCCTCTTGATGTAACTAAGTACCCCATCCCTCTCAAAACTGCTTGCAATTTTTGTCTAATTACACAGCTTTTCATGCTGTTAATGTGTGATCCTACACATTATATTCTATATATGTTGAATATCCTACCAGGGCTCTGACTTGTTACTGCTTTTGATGTGGGAATCTTTTCTYTTTCTTTTGAAAATGAATAATTGTAATTCCATGGTTGGGTTGATGTACAGATCCTAAATATTTATGTATTTCAACAGTASTACTTTTTGTTTCCTAAACTTTACATCATTGCCAGTATGGAYGGGGTGAGGCTGKATGGGGTTTGGAGCASCCTGGGACRGTGGAAGGTGTCCYTGCCATGGCAGGGGYGGGGATGGATGGGCTTTATGGTCCTTTCCAACCCAAGTCCAGGATTCCATGCTGTGGTACTGTTACAAGGCAGCCTAAAGTCCTGGGACTGCAGCACCTGACAAAAGGAGGTGACACCCCTGAGCTCTGCCAGGTGCTCTGTGGGAACAGACAGATGGGTTTTACCTGCACAATCTTTCCCAAACTGCTGTCCCAGCACAGGGACCAGTGAAACCCCTTCCTGTGAGCTCAGCCCTGGCTCTGCTCCCCTGCTGCAGCTTGGCTGGGCTGCTTTCATCTTTATGCTTTTCCCATTGTGCTTTATGGCCTCCAGAAACTCCAAGGAAATAGGGGGATTTGTCATTGCAATGTTCACCATTGGTGCCTTATGACACCCAGGATTCACACCCCTTCCTGGGGATAAGAGTGCTAATGTTTTATGGGTGTTAAAGTATCTGAGGGAACCCTTGGCATTAATGGATTTACTGGCATTTTACCCCATTTTTAAGTGGGGTGACAGCACCAGAGCGAGGACAGGCCAGGGCATGGCACTCACAGCTGGGCCTCTCARCAGAGTGGGGTTGTTTGGTTGGTGATGGCACAGAAAGACTTGGCCCCATGACACTGGATCCATACAGAAATCATCARTGGACAGACGTGTGTCACTGCTGGAATGATCTCCTTGCTCCCAAAACAGAGGTGGAAATTCTGGAAGCATTGGGAAGTTTGCAGTTACTCTTTCCCTGCACCGATGCTGGAGTGGCACCCTTTGTCCCCAGGGTCTCCCTCAAACCCTGCTGCCCCTGCATGGCCTCTGTCCCCTGCTCCTGGGGTCCTGTCTGGTCTGGCTGCTCCCAGTCCCCGTGGGGCACAGGGGGGCACAGCACTGTGGGAACGTGGCTGGGCATGTGCCATTCCTCCTCTCCGATGCTGCTTCCACCCAGCACCATGGCCACAGTGCCAAGACACCCTCGGGCTGCCCCAGGGCTCAGGGRCACCCCATGTCCCTGCCCTGCCTCAGCTAGAGGTGGTGACAGAGTGTGACACACCCRGGGGGTGCAGGGGCATGGCYYCTCCTCACCCAAACCCCCCKGTGCCCCTCCAGCCCCCAGTTCAGCTCTGYTCAGCTTCCCCACAGCTGCCAGGAYCTCTAGCTSCTCTAGAATGTGCARGGATTGKTTTCTCCTCCTTCCTGCCCCTCTGGGCAGCCGCTGGGGCTGTTCCTGGTGCCAGGCAGGGCTAGCACAGCTCTGTACCCTGTGCACTGTGGCCCCAGCCCAGCCGCTCTGGCCCTGGCACCACCTGCTCACCCCTGAGCCAAAATGCTTCCAAAGGGCTCTCACAAAGGGAATCCAAGCTCCTGAGGAGACCAAAGTCCCCTGGCCCTGCGCTGCAGCTCAGCTGCTCTTCAGRGTTCCCTCCCACCCCAGCTGTGCCCAGCTGTGCCTCTGTCTCCAAAGCAGAGAATGCTGTCCTGCCAGGGCTGCAGCAGAGGCTCTGGCCCTGGTTTTTGGGATTGCTGTGCCCAGAGGGAGGATGGATACAGTGAGTCACAGTCTGGCAGCCAGCTGGGAAGTTCCCATGAACACCAGCCAGGCTGATGGTGCAAGCAAAGATCCATTCCCAAGAGTCAGACAGGAGCAAATTCACGAATGCTCTAAAGAGAGCGAGAAACAAAAGCAAACCAGGCCTGGGGCTGCCAGGACGAGCCAAAGGCTTCTCTCATTCTCCTCTATCCCTGGCCGAGTGTCCTGTGCAGGCTTCCTGCCCTCAAACTCCCAGCACAGGGCTGAGATGTCTCCCTTGCCTTTGGGTAACTTCCCTCTCTGGAGAGGGTTTGAAGGGAGGCCCAGGAACATTCACTCACCTCTCCAAGGGGTATCCCACTGCCAGGATTGATGCAGATGTTCCCAGCACTGCTCCCTCTCCCCACACACCTGGCTCTGGATTCCATCACCAGACAGACTCATCCAGGAGCTGGTTGGGAATGTCCTCCTGACTGACCACGTTCCCACTGCCCTACCACAGACACTTTCCCACCTTCCCACCTTCCGTAAAAACTCCTTTAACTCAGCAGCCACACTCAGTGAGCTCTTGCCAGATGGACCCAGAGGGCTCCTACGATGCTGTGGCAGCCACCAGCCCTCCCTGGGGACACTGAGGGCAGAGCCCCAGGCCTGTGACCCGCCCTGGGAGGGCTGCAGTGACTCAGGCTTGTGTCACTGCACAGAGACAGCTCCTCACTCCCATCCCATCACTGAGAGCTGCCAGGGTCAGCCCCATCCCCAGCCGTGGCCAGGGGACACTGTAACCCTSTGGGAGTCTGTGGGGCCACAAGTGCAGTGGGCAAGGCTCCAGCCTCCTTTCCAGTCCAAGAGAGCATCCAGCACCCTCCCCCTCTGTGTGAATTCCTCAGGCCGTGCATGTGCTGAATGAAGGAATATTTCCTCTCCTTTGTTTAAACTTTTTTTCCCATTCATTCCCTTCCTCTTCTGCCTGAACTGGATGGATCAAGCCATATTGTTGGCACCCTACAGACTRTCCTGCCTCGATCAGAGCCCCTCCAGCTGTCCCTGTACCAAACCACAGCCCCTTACATGGACAACACCCAGAGTRGCAGCCTGGGGGAGAGCCAGGGGCTGCCCATGGGCCCCCATGGCTGTCCCAGACACACCAGGGCAGCTCAGGCACCCAGGACACATCCCAGAACTCCTGCAGACCTGACCAGAAGATGGAAGCTGGGAATGACCACCCAGGGGACTCCTGCAGGCACTGAGGGTCAGTGTTGGTCTGCCTGTGCTCAGGGCCAGTCCTGGAGCCGGGGGGCTGCAGGAGAGGACAGGGAAAGGGGTTTGGGATCCCATAAAGGGTGTTCCCCTCACACCCAGGGAGTGATGCCCAAGCTCTCCGCCCTCCCTGCAGGATTTTCAGTCTCCAGTGGCTGTGCCTGGACATGGAAGTGCAGAGCATTTTCCTGCCTGCAGAAGTGGCCTCCTGCCAGGCCCTCAGGGCTGCTGCTCTCCTCCCCCAAGAACTCGGGGTAGTTTTCCTCTGCTGCTCTAATTTCCCACCTGCCACTGGGCATTTCCCTGCACAGCTCCTCCTCRGGCAGGGAGGAAGGTCAGCCAGCCCAACAGGAGCTGAGAGAGATGGAACAGAAACATCTCAGGATGAGACAGCCTGGCACAAGGGCATGGGCAACACCAGCATCCTGGCCAAAGGAARCACCCAGAAAACACAGGCTGGCCCTGTCCTTGTGGCCTTGGGTCACCCTGCACCAGCCAGGAGGTGGCCCTGGGCAGGATGGCCACCAGGCCTGGCACAGGAACCTCACACAAGGGCTCAGGGAGCCAAAATTACAGCCCCAGAGCAGGGRACAGCTCAGACCTCCCACTGGAGCCAGAACTGGGGAAAAAAGTGTTCTGAARTGGCACTGGAGCACCTGAGTCCCCATCCCACCCCTGTGATGGGAAACAGCTGCTCATCCAGGGATGAGTGGCCACAGGGCTTGCACCTCCATTCTCTGAAACCATTTTGCCATTCCTTGTCCCTTTGGGTGGAAAACAAGAGGAACTTCACCTCCCCCTGGAGATAGCCCAGCAGCTGTGAGTGCAGCAGGGTGGTTCCTGTGGGTTTGGGCTGCTCTGGAAGGGGAGCTGCAGCAGCAGCATGGGGCTGCCAGGACCTGCTGCTCCAGTGCTGCACAGGGACACCACCACTGTGTCTGCCCGGGCCCAAGGGTGTTCATCCAGCTTGTGAGGCAGCACTTGATGGGAAATCACAGCCCAGAGCCCAACAGAGCCCCACAGAGCTCCACAGAGCCCCACAGAGTCCCAGTCCTGCCAGCCCTCCCCACTCCTCCCCAGCCCTGGCCACATCTGAGGCTCCCAGAGCAGCTCAGCCCTGAGCAGATGCCAGCAGACACCGAGTTAGGTCCTGCTCCAATCCTTGGGGCTCCTCTTGTTCCTCCAGCCACTGGAACAGCCCCAGCTTCCCCTGGAGTTTTCACACCGACACTGTGTGGAAGGAGAACTGTCACTGACCCGAACATCATGGCAGGAGCAGCTTCACCAGCACCTGGAAAATGCCTGAAGAAGTTGGGTGGCCCAGCTGGGGTCTCCCTGAGAGCTGGTCCTGCCTGAGTGAGTCTGGGCTTCCAGACCTCCATCCTTCCTCCAGAGGGATGCCAAACCCATGCCAAGTCAGACAACTTGACCATGATCCCCTGCAGCCCAAAAAACCCACATTTTTGTCATGTAAATACACCAAAAACCCATGCTTTTCTCATCCTATCTGCCCACCTTCCTTGTTCCCAGGTGCATTTTTTCCTAGGAAAACCCCAGTTAGGCAGCTCTGGACAGCAGCACTGAGCTGAGGAGGAGGGTGGGGGCTGCAGAAAGTTGTCACTGCTGCACATATTTGAGCATCCCTTCAACTGCAGCAACGAGATGTCAGAGCAATCAGAAGGAGCCGGGAAGCCCCACACAGCAGGGGAAATGGAGCTGTTATCACACGGTTCAGGACTGATGAGAGGGCTTTGGTTTGCACTGTAACAGCCCCTTTCATCCACAGAGCTCAGAACACTTGAAAATGTTTATAAATAAGCCCCACATCTCTCCAGAGGAGGCTTTATTCCCCTTTTAATGCTGGCCAAGTGCACGGGGAAGATCTGAGCAGCTCAGCAGAGATCTGAGCTCGATGCTGGGAGCAGAGATCCCTCCCCTGCTGCTCTGCTCCTCCGCAAGAGCCAGATCCCTGAGACATCTTGATGCCAGACCCAAGGCTGACAAAAAGGGCATCTCCAAAGGGCTTTAACATGGTCCCAGAGCTGGGGATTCCCACTGAATCCTTTGATCTGATGTCTTAATCTCATGGCGCTGCCCGAGCCATTCCCAGGGAGCATTCCCCCCTCCTTTGTGGGGCACAGRAAGGATCCTACAGGGCATCCCAAAACCTCCTGATAACCCAGGTGAGCCAGCACAGCCATGCAGGGATTTTACCTGCCCTGAGAACAGCTGCTCTTGTTTCTCAAACCCCAGTCTGCTCCAACAGAAGCRTCCCAGAATCCCCTTTAGCTGTCCTGATGTTTAGGGTGAGCTGATAACTCCAGGCTATGGGTTTGATTGCTGTATGGGCCACTTGCCCAAGAGTTGGACCTGATGATCCTCGTGGGTTCCTTCCCACTCAGGATGAGGAAGTGTGGGAGCAGAGCAGCCCCTGTGGAGGGGGCCAGGAGAGGCAGGGAGACAGGAGCTGCTGGCCTCCATCAGCCCTCCCCTGGCAGTGTCCCTGTGCCAGCCACAGCAGCCCCCAACCTCCTCCTGTTCCCCCTCGTACAGAGCCCCAACCTGCCCCAGCCCCACCCGGGCATCCCTGCAGCCGCAATTCCTGCTGCCCTGGGGAACGAGGCACAGCCCCACGGGCAGGAGGCCTCAGGGGAGCAAGCGACATGTCCTCAAATCCTTTTGAGAGAGGTGGGACTGCACCCTGCCCTCGCTGCCAGCCCACGGGGCCCAAACCCGCTCACACAGCCTGGGCTGTGGGCACAGCTCCAGTCCTTGGGACAGCAAGGGACAGAGCCAGCCTGGACCCT
>NW_026623656.1:32540-36722 GCF_030028575.1 Malurus melanocephalus | reverse complement strand
CCCAGCACTGGGGTGACCCTGGTGGCACCCCCAGGGCCTCATGGCAGCCCCCTGCACCCCGGATTCTGCATGCTGGGGTGGCACCAGCAGGAACAGGGGAGCCCAAGGACAAGGGGACAACAAGGCCACCCCTGGACCATGTCCCCAGTGCCACACCCCACATTTTTTAACACCTCCAGGGATGACGACTCCAGCACTGCCCTGGGCAGCTGGGCCAATGCCTGACCACTCTTCCAGGGAAGAAATTTTCTCAATATCCAATCTAATAATACCCAATAATACCCTCATAATACCCAATCTAAACCTCATRTCCACCCCTGCCCCTGCCCTGGCCCAGCCTGAGGCCRYTCCCTCTCCTCCTGTCCCTGTTCCCTGGAGCAGAGCCCGACMCCCCCGGCTRTCCCCTCCTGTCAGGGAGTTGTGCAGAGCYACAAGGTCCCCCCTGATCCCCCTTTGCTCCAGGCTGAGCCCTTTCCAGCCCCCTCAGCCKCTCCTCACAGGGCTCACATGGAAGGACGCTCAGTTTGGAGGGATCAAGAAGGTCCTGCCAGGTGCCACCAGCCCAGCCCAGGGTGTCCTCCCCTGCTGCAGCTCTGGTGGCACACAGAGGGGCTGGCTGTGCCCAGCAGATCCCAGAAGGAGCTGTCGCCTCACTGCACTGTCCCCCCAGCACCAGGCCTGGGAATTGAGCTCTCSCTGTATTTTGGGCCCTTTTCCCTGCCCCCACAGGCCAGTGCCATCGCATGGGTCAAGTGTCCAGACACAGGGGCAGGGAGCGAGGGCCAGCCAAGGCAGGGCAGAGCTGCAGCGGGCAGGGGCGAGGTCTGGCTGAAACCCTGGGCAGGTCACTCCCAGTCCATGGGGGGTACTGGGGTTACTGGGTCTGTGGGGGGTACTGGGATTACTGCGTCTGYGGTTACTGGGGTTTCTGGGTCTGTGGGTACAAACAGGGGCTCTCCATGCTGACAGCCCACCCTGAATGAATCAGGGATGACTGACAGCCCCAGATCAGGGAGACCCTCACACCAGCAGCAGCAGTGCTGGGGAGCCACCCTATAGAGGCTGCACAAGCCCAAATCCCAGAGCCAAACCCTTTGGGGTGGCCAGGATCTACCCCACAGCTCTGTCCTGTCCCTGCTGCCCAGGGAGGCAGCCCTGGCAGTGGAAACAGAGCCCAGGAAAGAGAGGAAGCTCTGCCCCGTGTCCTGGAGCCTTTCCTGCCTGCCCCAAGCAGCTCGTCTGCCCCACCAGCCCATGGTCACTCCTCTGCAGCCCCGTCAGTGTGTGGCATCAATGGGGCCATTGTTCGCCCTCGCCCGGCATGAAGGGGGTTTTGTTGATGAGAAAGTCATGCTGACAGTGAGGAGCTCCTCTGAGCCAAAAATAACCCAGGGAGGCCGCGATTGTTCCCTCCCTGTCCCTTATCAGCCGCAGTGCTGGCAGAGGGCAGAGGCGCGGCTGGAGCAGATCCCTGCTAAAACACACCTTGGAGCTGGAGCAGGGATGGCAGCGGGGCTGCACAGGGCAGGAGCTTGGCTCTCCATACGTGCAGCCACCGAGGGTGCTGCAGACAGGCTCCAGATGGGTGCTCAGGGTGCCGGGATGCCAAAGAGGTGTGYATCCCTTCGTTCTGGGGGATGTTAGGAAAATTAATCCACAAGCACCAGAGGYTGATGTCCAAAAAGGAGATAGAGGAGTCCAAGGGCCCAAAATCTATTTGGATAAAGAGAGAGTCCATGGGACATTTCCATGGGGTGTCTCAAACTGCTAAAGGACGCAACTTCCTTTTTATCCCAGTTTCCCAGCCACATTTCCCTCCCTGTTTCCCCCTTGCTGAGGGATTTGAGAGGCACAGACTCCCCAAATCCCCTAATAAAGACCCCATCTAATSTGCATTCCCCCTGCCCCCTTTTCATTCTTTGTGTCTCTGTTCTTTTTCTCTATAAGGAGGGATTTAGCACTGCCTTGGGTGAGGAACAGTCTGTGTCAGTGGGTGGAATTCCTGTGGAATTTATGGTTCTTTCCATTGTTCCTTTCACCTGTCAGTGTCTGGCCTTACTTTCCAGCAGACCCCACTGYTTGTTTGTAAAGACATCTCCCTCTCACTCCTTTCAGGGATGCACAGCACATTTCTGTGTGGGGGATCTCCAGTTTCCTTTGGGAAAGCTGCRGAGGGAAGGGAGCAGAGGGCAGGAATCTGCAGGCACCTCCAGCAAGGAGCCTCCAGAAGGGGTTGGCATCGGCAAAGGGGCTCCCCTGAGCCCAGCAGTTCGTGCTCTCTGCTCTCTGGGGTGGTTGAGGTCTCCCTGCAGATGGGGAGCACAGCCCATGGGATCCCAGCCCCACGGCAGGAGCACCCAGCCACGCAGGCTGCAGCAGCCACGGGTTTGGTTTGCTGTCCCAGACCCTCCAACAAAGTGTTCRTGTCTGCCAAACAGCCCAGATGCTGTTCCTGCTGCCGGGCTGCAGGGTGGGCGCTCAGAGGATGCACACCCYGAGCATCCTGTGCCACCTCCTCCGTCCTCCTGACCCTGGGAACCTCTCCACTGCCCAGAGAGTCCCCTGGCTCGAGGTCCAGCATTTCTTGACCACTAGCCCAGCCCCACCCTCAGCCCTCGGCCCTCCTGGCAGCAGGGGTGGGGGGCTGAGGGCCAGCCCTGCTCCAGCCACAGCCATGTTCCACACCTGGCAGCATGGACAGCGAGGAAGCAGGTGGGCACTGGCTCCAAGTGGGTCCCAGAGGGGCTCCTCACCCCTCTCCAAGCCCAGGGAGCATCCTACAAATGGTTCACACAACAGCTGTGGCTTCGATCACCTCCCTATGAACCCTTCCCCCTCCTGTTCCCATCTCTTCCTTTCCTTTATTTAACTGTTTCTAATCAAAGGCCAAAAGCCTCGGAGCTGCTCTGAGCCCTGGAGGGTGGCAGGGATGGTGCAGGTGAGGCTCTGCCCAGATCCATTCCCCAGAAGGGCAAGACATGAACCCTTCAGAGCAATCTGGAATAAAAATGTCATCTCCCCCCTTCCCAGGCTTCCATAGGGTCTTCCGGCAGGAAAAGTGTCCATTCCTTACAGCAGGCCTCATAGGAGCAGCACATCAGAGCCAGTCCCAGCCCCCCTGGACATTCCCGACCCCTCTGCCCATCCCTCACTCCAGACCCAGCTCCAGGGTCCTGCTCCCTCCCCAGCTGGGATTTCACTGCTGCAGCATTTCGAGGCTCAGGGTGGGGGAGCTTTTGCCAAAGCCGCCAGCAGCTTTGGAAACTCTCCCTGCTGCTTTTCCAAGAGCCTGATTTTGGCTTTCTGGCTCCAACACAGCACTCATTTCTCTGCAGCAGTGAAGATAAACGTCAATAAATCTTCCGCAGTCATTCCTCAGGGCCAAGAGTGAGCTCAGCCCCRAAGCATTTCAGGATCCTGCAGTTACACCCTGAGCCCCCATCCAGCAAACTCAGCCTGCTCCAGAGCCTCAAACACACAAGAACCTCCTTCAAGGAGGTGCCTGGTCCCTCTGAACTCAATGACCCCTCTGTGCTCAGGGTTAGGCTGGACCAGCCCCTAGACAAGCAGCCTGTGTGCAGCAGGAAGTGCTGTCAGCRCCAGAGCCCCCTTGCAGGGCTGCTCCAGGGGTTCTGCTGCCACTTTTCCTCTCAGCTCCCACCACCCGAGGCTTTGCAGCCTCTGGGAGCTGTTTGTTTCCAGGCAAAGGCATACCTGTTCTCCTTTTTATCCCTTTAGCCAGGGCTTGGGCAGTGGGGTGTCACCCTGTCCTCTTCTGCAGAAATTCCCACCAAATGGCCTCTCCTCTGGAGATGCAAAGACATTTTCCAGCTGGATGGGCAGGCAGAGATGGAGAGAAGCCACACTGTGCAGAGTGCAGGAGGCCCAGCTGCTGGGCACTTAGAAGCCAGATGTTTTTATCGGGCATTTTTTGTTATCAGGGATTTTTTATTGTCAGGTCTTTTTCCAACACCTTTCCTGTGCCACAGCACTGTGGTGYGTCCTGCTGGGTTCTCCCTTCCGCTCTTCCCAGCAGGAAGGATTTCCCCTGACACCCAGTGCAGGCTGCTCTCGTGTCTCAGTCCASGACTGTCAGGCCATGGGGTCACTGCCCTGCCCGGCACGAGCTGTCTGCTCCATGGAATCCCTTGGGGGGAGCAGGGAGGGGCTCAGCTCAGCTCC
>NW_026623656.1:11300-31510 GCF_030028575.1 Malurus melanocephalus | reverse complement strand
CTGTCAGTTTAAGCTGTAGTTTCTGTATTATTGCCTTTACTGTAATTTTTCCTATTAAATTGTAGTTCTGACTTAGATTCCCTCTCAATGTATTTGTGTGGGGTAATTACCTCACTGGTTTGTTTCTCAAACTAACACAGTCCCCAGATCCAGTGAGGAGAAGCTGTTATTGTGCATCTCCAGGCTCTCATCCAACCTAGAAGCAGCAAATATTGCTCTGTTTCACACACAYTGAGGCCAAATTTTGCTGGCCAGGGTCAGTGACAGTCAACCCCTGGAGCAGAGCCCCTTCCCCTCACAGGGGGACCATGTCCCTGCTTCATCCAGCACTTTCATATCCCCAATTCCCCTCCTTCCCTCCTCTTTTCCTGGGGGAGCAGGAGCTGTCTCTGACTAACCTGCCGTGAGCTGCAGGGTCTGCAGAGCCACAGCATTATTCCCCACCTCAATTTCGGTCTGTTCAGCCTTATTGTAGAGTGRCCTTTGCTGAACAACGTGATCTTGCAGAGTAGCAATGAAAACAGACTGTTTCCAACCATCCTGGAAGGTTCTGGCAGAGTCCTTATCAGAAAATGAGGGTGAAAATTCCTCAGCATCCAGAGCCAGTGCCAGGTCGTGGCTCTTATCTTCTGCAGTTGSTGCAGGAGAAGGGAACATCCAGTGTGTTCAGGAGAAACACAGAATTAATTGTCCTGGAGCTGGGATGGAGCCCAAAGAAATCGAGGGTAATTGTTTTTTCCATCCTCTGAGTCTCTGATGTTCAAAATGTCTCATTGTTCCTTCGAAGTTGTTCTGCTCCAGTTCCAATGCAGGCTCGCAACAAACATAGGCACCTCTTTGAATTTTAACTGTTAAAAGCTTTCACCTTGTGAAGGAAGGGGAAGGAAAGCTGAGGGGTCTTCCACTAAAAGAGACTGTGAGCAACATTTCTGAACATGTTCATTCCTCCCCAGGACCCCCAGAAAATCTGTTCTATTTCACAGAATTACAGAATCCCAGAATGGTTTGGGTTGGGAGAGACCTTAAATCCCATCCAGTGCCACCCCTGCCATGGACAGGAACACCTTCCACTGTCCCAGGCTGCTCCCAGCCCCAATGTCCAGCCTGGCCTTGGGCACTGCCAGGGATCCAGGGGCAGCCACAGCTTCTCTGGGCACCCTGTGCCAGGGCCTGCCTACCCTCCCAGGGAACAATTCCTGCCCAATATCCCATCCATCCCTGCCCTGTCCTGTGTCCTGTCCCTCCATCCCTTGTCCCCAGTCCCTCTCCAGCTCTCCTGGAGTCCCTTCAGGCCCTGGCAGGGGCCAGGCTCTCCCTGGAGCCTTCTCCTCTCCAGGTGAGCACCCCCAGCTCTCCCAGCCTGGCTCCAGAGCAGAGGGGCTCCAGCCCTTGGAGCATCTCCATGGCCTCCTCTGGGCTCTCTCCAGCAGCTCCAATCTTCCCTGTGCCAGACCCCAGGACTGGGGCAGCTCTGCAGGTGGGGTCTCACCTGAGGGGGGCAAGGCACATCCCTCTACCCCTGCAGTAAATCCCATTTTCAGTCCAGGATGCACTGACACCACTGAGGACCAGTTTGCCACCCAAATGTTGCTTTTCCCAAGGGTGCCCTTACCCCAGGGACCCAACCTGAGCCATCCCAGCAAGGTGGGACAGGGCAGGCAGGATGGATCCTYCTCCTCCTGCTTCCCAGGAGCACAGGGAGATCCAGCCCAGAGCAATGCCACAGGGCACAGGGGCCCTGTCCCCAACTCTGGATTGTCCCTGTCCCTCCCAGGGGCACTGTGGGGGCACAGTCAACCCTGCCTGGTGCAGGAGCAGGGCCAGCCCAGCTCCCACAGCCCCAGCAGCTGGGGCCATGTGCTTTCCATCCCTTTCATCCCTGGGATCTGACACAGTGCCTGGAATGGGGCTGCTCCTCCCCTGCAAACACAGGCAGCCTTCATCTGCTCCCTGCATGTGCACAAAGGCATTTGCTCCTTGCAGATTCCTTGGAAAACTGCTGGGAGCCGGGCAACTGCAGGGAATTGTCCCAYAAGTTCCCAGCCTCAAAGAGACCCAAACTGCAGGGCTGTGTCCAGCTCTGTCCCCTGCGAGTRCTGGGTCAGCTTCAGAGGGTGCTGGGCAGCCTTGTCCTGGCCCCTTGCCCAAGCCTGGCTCTGTGCCCAGCTGGGCCTGGCTGAAGAGCTGCAGGTTTCTGGGTTTCTGCAGGTACCTTTTGGGAAGTGCTGCAAAGGGAGCTTCAAGGACCAAAAAGGTTAAAAAGAACCCCCAGGAGTCTGGTCAGAGCCTCTGAGCAGATGGCAGGTCCTTCCTGGGCAGCAGCAGCTCTRTGTGGTCAGTGACTGAATCTGACCACACAGAATCCCAGAATCATTCRGGTTGGTAAAGATCTCCCWGCCCATCCAGACTGAGCTGTGCCCAATCCCCACCTCATCCCCAGCCCAGAGCACTGAGTGCCACCTCCAGGAATTCCTTGGACACCTCCAGGGATGGGCACTCCAAACCTCCCTGGGCAGCCCCTGTCAATTCTGACCATTCTTTCCATGGAAAAATTCCTCCTGATCTTCCCCCTGCCCATCCCCTGGCCCAGCCYGAGGCCRTTCSCTCTCCTGTCCCTGTYCCCTGGAGCAGAGCCCGACCCCCCCGGCTGTCCMCTCCTGTCAGGGAGTTGTGCAGAGCCACAARGTCCCCCCTGATCCCCCTTTGCTCCWGGCTGAGCCCCTTYCYCAGMYCCCTCAGCTGTTCCYCATGGATATACSCCACAGACCCTTCAGTCCAACCCTGTCCCACTCGCCCCCCCTGTGCCTGGATGGTGACGCTCAGCTCAGCCTTTTCCTGTAAATTCCCTTTCCAGAGCCTGATCCAATCCTTGGGGCAGGTGGGGAATCATATCCAAGGGCCAGTCCTTGGCTTCCCACCAGGTCCCACCCCTGAAGGGTCCCTGCCAAGCAGAGGCCCCCTGSTCGGCCCTGAGCCTGCAGGTACAGCCTGCAAACAGCTGTTGGCCAGATGTGCTGCAGGCAGGGAAAGGCTCCCAGCCTGCCAGGGCTGCTCTGGTGACACCAAACACAAATCTCACCTCCACAGGCTTCGAGTCTTGCCRTCAGCACAGCATGAGACAGCAACGGCATGGAATCCCCACACTGCAGAAACCCCCTGGAAGCACCAGCCTGGCTCAGATCCGCAGGAAGAAAATGCCAAGGAAGTGAACAGGCTGGGAACAGGCAGTAGGAACAGCGCTGGGACAGATCCATGGAGTGCAGCAGAGATGGGAGAGAGGACAGAGGTGGCAGCAGCAGCCGGTGGAAGGTGGAGGAGGGRGCAGAGGGACGATGGAAGGAGCAGRTGGTCGCTAGAGGTGGGSTCTGGTGTCCCTGGGCCAGTGGCAATGGCTCTGGAGCTGCACAGCACCAGCACTGCTGTGTCCTGCTGTTCCCTGGAGTTTGGGATCTCTGGGATCTGCCCTGGATCAGCTGCATTTCCATCAGAGCAGCCAGGTCAGCACAAGGCACCTCCTGTGGCCCCAGCACTGCCTCCTGCCCCAGCAGCACCGGCTCCTGTGGGGAGGGGCCCCCCAGCATCTCCCCTGAGCACAGGGTCCTGGGGGGACACCGGGGTGTCCTCTCACACGAGCTGGGCCAGCACACAGCACAGCCATTCCCATGGAGCTGYCCACAAGGTGCTGGCAGTGCCTGGAGCAGGGACCAGGATCCCCCCAGCCCTGCTCCAGCCTCGGGGCTGCCTCAGGCTCTCGGTGCTTTCAGCTGGCAAAGCCTCAGCCCCTTTTCTTCCACTTCCTCCCTCAGTCAGGGACATGGCTGCCAAATCCCAGCACATCCAGCAAACCCTGGGTCAGGATGGACGCACCGGGACGCTGTGTCCCTGTGGGCTATTAGCAGGTGTTGGAGCTGGGAATAGCACAAGAGCTCTGACCTTGGCCTCAGCCCCTGCCCTCCCTCYCTGCCAGGCACCTCCCCAGTCCAGAGCCCGTGTTTCAAGGAGAAACAGCACCCAGTCCATGCTTTCCATTCAAGGATGGTCAGGAGTTGGCCTTGGAATCACTTGGAGCTGCTGGATCCTCCCTGGGAGCCCTGGCAGTGCCCCGCTGCAGCCCCCCAATCTTCCAGGTTCTCCCCAGCTTCCCAGGGCAGTTTGGAGTCATTTCCTTACGGTATCAGATCATATTCAACCCCATATCTGCTCGTTTCCTCAAAATGATCCATCACATCAGTTCCATGTCTCCTCTGGCTTCCACCTCCCCCCTCAGAAGTTCAGCTTCCTGCTGCTCCAAGTCCTCTCCTCACGGGTTCACTGAAGATCTGCAGGTCAAGGGACAGCCCAGTGTCCTGTCCCAGCCTGGCCATGTGGCACAGGCAGGGCAGTGGTGACACTGAATCCCCATGAACCTGTGCCGTGTCACTCTTGACTCATCCACGGTGCCACCAGGCAGGACCCGGCCAGGCTGGCACTCCCTGCCCCACCCAGCCTGGGTGACACCAGCTCCACCTCACGCCCATTCTGACCCGGGCTTTGTCCATCTCTAGAGGAGCCACGCCAAGGTCAAAGGACAAAGAGGGTTCGGACATTTGGAGCAGTGTCACCTCCGTGGTGTCCAGGAGGAGCTTCATCACCTGGGGACAGGGTGGGAGGCACCCAGCAGGTTCAACTCTTTTCCTTCCACATTCCCAGCCCCTTCCCCATCCCTGCTGTTCCCACACCCAGGCACCAGCCTCTGGTGCAGCCCCATGGGGCAGAAATGGTCCTGGGCTGCAGAAATGGAGCGTGCACAGAAAAGGCAGGAGTGACACAGGCAGGGAAGGGAGCAAATCAGCAACTGGGGATATTTCTAGGAAACACTCTGCCACAGTCTGGATGCGATCCCAAAGCTGGAACTGGTCCCAGGAGCACCAAGGCTGTCTCAGAAGGGTCAGGGCAGGAATGGAGGGCAGGGGAGCCATGATCTGGCACCAGCTGGGCTGGCACAGGTGGCCGGTCCCCTCCTGCCTGCCCTGGGGTCACCCTCAGGAGGGGCAGCTCTGCTGAGAGCAGAACTCCCTCCCCAGCTGGTTTTCCTGCTCCTTGTTGAGAAACGCAACTCAGAGAGGTGAAATGACCTCAAGCTGCTCCTTCAGGTCTGCCCTGACCCCTCTGGTCTCCCACCACACACACCCCAGGGGCAGCTCCAGCCCTTGGCCATGCTCCTTGACCCTCCCTAGAGCTTGGCTGGAGGACAAGGCAGGGGTGACCTGCCCTGAACCTGCTCAGGGAGGGTGTGCTGGAGCCATGGCCACASTGAGACCTCAGGGTTTGAGCAACTCAGGCTGGAGAACTCCCCAGCGCTCACCCCAGCRCACCAGGAAAGGCTCCAGGGAAGGTGGGAAGCCCCTGTGGCCCCCATGGAACAGGATGGTGGTCCAGCCCCAAGCACAGCCCCCAGGCAGGTCTGTCCTTGGCCTGCACCTCCCCCAGGAGTTCAACCCCCCTGTGACAGTGCATCACACCGCACACCTTGGTGGCCCCGGACAAAGCCATGACTTCACGCTGCCTCCCAGCATTTCTGGGCATTCTCCCAGCATTTGGAGGTTTGTCCATTCCTGCCCAGGTAGTGGGTCCCCAGTCACATTTTTTTAGCAGCAGGTAGTGGAGAAGGAGGCACTTAAACACTCAAAATGAAATGAAGGCAGCCCCTGCRGAAGACTCAGGAATTTGATGCTTTGGGGGGCTAACATGTCTTTGGATGGACASAGGAACAGGGCTTGTCCTCAACAACTCTGACCATGGCCTGTGCTCTCCACAAAGCCTGCTGAACTGCCCCCCATCCCATGGGAAGGGGAGAGGATGAGCTGGGATGGGATAGAGAGCAGGAGGGACCAGTGTGGTGAGACCAAGGCCCCATCACCCTGTGGGTGGTGCCAGCTTGGAAGAGCCCCAGCCCCATCCTCATCCCATCCCCAGCCCTGTTCTGGCTGCAAAAGTCCTGGCAGGGCTCAGTCCTTGCACGGGAAATCAGAGCCCTGGAGCCCTGCAGCTCCAAGCCAGGGCATCCTCGCAGGGAGCTGGGCACAGGCTGGGCTCAGCTCTGCTTTTCCAGGGCATTTCTGTGGCTTCTGGGAAAAGGAGCCCCAGTTGGCCCCTGTGAGCACAGCCCTGCCTAGGAGGGGCCACAGCAGGGCCAGCCCTGAGGCAAGGGACAGGGAGTGACCCATCAGGGCTCAGGGGTCTTTCCTGGATGGGTCAGGAGCAGAGCCAGGAACGTCTCCAGTCACTGTGGACGAGTCTGTGGCTCTGTGGGAAAGGCCTGGAACAGCACGGGAAGGGCAGGGCTCAGACCTGTGCCAGGATGGAGCAGCAGAGCAGGACAAAGCTCTGCTCCTGGCACATCCCAGAGCCTGCCAGGGCCTTCCCAGGAGGGCAACTTCCCATCCCTCAGTGGGGTCACCCTCCCTCCCCTCTCTCCAGGAGATATCCAAGCTCAAATCCTGGCTCCCCACTCCAGAGCAGCCCCTGGAGCTGCCCCCTGAGGCTCTGCCTGCCAGGGTGTCCCCCTGCTCCTGTGCCCAGTGGTGGCTGCTTGTMCCCAGGACTCCAGGTCCCCTCTCAGGAGAGTCACCTTCACCATCTTCTGCTAAATGAGGTGACTGGGGACCCATTACCTGGGCAGGAATGGACAAACCTGCTCCAAATGCTGGGAAAATTCCCAGAAATGCTGGGAGGCAGAGTGGAGAGACACGGCTCTGTTCTGGGGGCCACCAAGGTGYGCGGTGTGATGCACKGTCACGGGGGTTTGGACTCCTGGAGGAGATGAAAGCCAAGGACAGACCTGCCTGGGGGCTGTGCTGGGGCCTGGGGAGGCAGCAGGACGCCAGGAAAACATTTGTGAACAGGAATYTTTTATAAAAACCAAACAAACATTGGAGGGATTCCACCCAGAGGAACCAGTGCTGGGACTGTTCCTTTTCCTGGCCTGGAACATGCAGATCTTCAGCGCTCCCATGTCCAAACAAACACATCTGGGAATCGCCAGCTGGGCCCAGGGTGGATGTGATGGGATGGAGCAGAGCCCAGGAATGCCCCAAACCCCTGCCCTGGCCAAGATCCAGGCACTGCCAGCCCCACAGCCAAAGGGTTAAACCCTGCTGGATCCTCCAGCCACGCAGAGCTGCCAGCTTTGGAGGGGACACAGCCGGGGACAGCCCCTCACAGAGCCACCCTGGCACCTGAGCACCCGGGAAGTGTCACAGAGGGGATTTGTCCCCCAGCACAGGGGCTGTGGCATGGCAGGGGCTGGCAGGGGGAGACAGGAAATTCTCCCCAGGCTCTATTTCCATCGACAGCTGCAGTTATTTTGGGAGCTTGGCACAATGGAGAGTGCATTTGCAGGGGCCAGTTGGATCCAGGAAAAAGGGAGATGTGTTTTTCTTTAAGAAAAATACAACACYGCTGCAGCTTGATTGGAAAAAGACCAGGTTTTGTTTTTCTGGTTGTTATTCTTTTCCTTAGTTGGTGTTGCTCTGGCACTCTGCAGCATTTCAAGGTTTTTCCAGCAAATGAGGAGCAGCCTCAGCCCTGCCAGGGCTAAAAGTGGCAAAAGCACCAAAGGTTTCCAGCAGCCACAGCTGGAAATAACCGAGCACAGCAGCACAGGGCAGCCAGTGGGGCTCCACAGCAGCCCTGCTCCAGCCCGGGGCTTTCCAGGCCTGAATCCTCATCCTGGAGGAGTCTGGCATTTCCTGATGGCTGTGCAGCCATGGAAAAGTGGGGAAGAGGGGGATGATCCCAGAACAGAGCAAACGGGGCATCTGGCAGCAGAGGGATTGGCATTTGTGGTGTTTGGGGAAAATACTGGGGAAGGAATCCCAGAAATCAGACTGGGTTGGGTTGGCAGGGTTGGGCAGGGACGTCTTCCAATGTCCCAGATTGTCCCTAGCCCTGTCCAGCCTGGCTTTGGACATTTCCAAGGACCCAGGGGCAGCCACAGCTTCTCTGGGCACCCTGTGCCAGGGCCTCCCCAACAATTCCTTCCCTGTATCCCATCCATCTCTGCTCTCTGGCAGTCGGAAGCCATTYCCTGTGTCCTGTCCCTCCTGTCCCTCCAGGTGCTTGTTAGTCCTGAGTCCCATGGGAAATCTGTCCACAAGGACAAACCTTGTAGCAGTGATCCAGCAGTGTCCCCAGCCTGCCCAGCCAGTCCAGATGTGTCCCCAGCCCACACAGCAGTGTCCCTATCCCACACAGCAGTGTCCCTATCCCACCCAGCAGTGTCCCCAACCCACCCAGCAGTGTCCCCAGCCTGCCCAGCAGTGTCCCTATCCCACACAGCAGTGTCCCCAGCCTGCCCAGCAGTGTCCCCAACCCACACAGCAGTGTCCCTATCCCACACAGCAGTGTCCCCAGCCTGCCCAGCAGTGTCCCCAACCCACACAGCAGTGTCCCTATCCCACCCAGCAGTGTCCCCAACCCACCCAGCAGTGTCCCCAACCCACACAGCAGTGTCCTTATCCCANGGATGCAAAGCCCAGCTGGGAGGACCTTGCAGCACCTCCATCAGGAGAATTCCCCAGTCTGCCACAGCAGGACGTGGATTTCCCAGCTCTTACTTTCCTCCCAGGTGACAGGAGAAGAGGTGCAGGAGGGGAGGGACAGGGAGAGGCTGTCCCTTGTGAGGTCACTCTGCCACCACGCTCAGAATCCAGTGCTGGGCACTCCAGTGAATTCCCAAAGGGCTGGGCACTCCAGCGGCCCCAAACTGCCCCCAGGGCCCTGGAGCCTTGTCCTRTGCGCTGAGAGCAGCCTGGCTGGACCCTCAGCTGTGGGAAGGGCAGGCAGAGGGCTGGGGAGCTCTCCCCTGGCAGAGCCCGCTGCACTCGTTAGCAGAGTCATTCCTGGGCTGTAACGAAGCAATGAGTGACCATAATTAYCATCTCATTAATGCCGTGCTGGTGCTTCAGGAACTCCGGTTTTATGGCTCGGCCATAAAAGTTGACACTATTGAAAATGTGATTTGCAGGGGCTCCCATCCTGCTTCCTTCCTCTCTGTTTATTTTAGGGAAGGAAAKATTGGCTGGATGGACTTATCAGACTTCCTACCTCGGGCAACACTTGTGCTCCCTGAAAGATCATCCGGCTAATTGGCTCGATTGTTTGCATACAAATGACAAATTCAATAAAATACATTGGGTAATAGAGGGAAGAGTTGTTCTGTGTTTCCATCCCACACCTGACCCCTGCTCAGCTATCGGCACTGCTCAGGCCTTGGGTGGCCTAAAAAAAAAAAAGATTTTAGGAATTATTTCTAGAAAACATGGCAATGTGGAGAGCAAAATTGTGTAACCCCATCAGTCAGGGAGGTGAGCTCTTGTGACAGGGGACAGGGCGGCTGGCAACAGCAGGGACACCACCCTGGGCTCCACGGGGCCACCCCACAGCCCAACCCCGGCCAAGATGCTGCTCTGAGGTCTCATCTTTCACCCAGAACCRAACAGATCCGAGTGCTCAGAGGACAAAGGGAAGGGGTCTTCCCCCAGTTCTGTCATTAACACCGCAAGATGCAGGATTTGGTTTTGTTCTTGTACAAACCCTTCAAACGAGGCCTTTGGCCTCCCACACCCCTGTCCTGCATCTCCGTGGGCTCAGTGCTCATGTCCTGGGGGTCACTGTCCGTGTCCTGGGGGTCACTGTCCATGTCCACCTGCAGAGCCCCTCGCTGTGCCATGGGCCACCCCTGGGCTCTGTGACATGTCCCTCCCATGGAGCAGGAATGTCACCAGCACCTGGACAGCTCAGCTGGGACTTTGGTCCAGTCTTGACCACTTCCAGAGACCCCTCCTTCCCTGGGGCTGTTTTGTGCCATGCCAGCTTTACCATGAGCCCATCGGTGCTGCTGTCCCTGGCTTTGTCCCCTGGTGCTACCAGGAARGTCTGGCTCCATCACCTTCCCAGCTGCCCTTCCCAAAGCTGCAGGTGCTGTTCTGTCCCACCCCTCTCCATCCATCCATGGCCACCTCTGCAGGGCTCCCTCTGAGCTCCCCACAGCCCTCTGAAGCTGGTGGAGGGAACAGGGGACAAAACTGGACAGGCTTCTCCAAGGATCCCATGTGGAGCCCAAAGTTCTATCCCAGAGCCCAGCAGGGCTGGTTTGGCCCAGGAGCTCCATCCCAGAGTGCAGCAGGGCTGGTTTGGCCCAGGAGCTCCATCCCAGAGTGCAGCAGGGCTGGTTTGGCTCAGGAGCTCCATCCCAGAGCGCAGCAGGGCTGGTTTGGCCCAGGAGCTCCATCCCAGAGCCCAGCAGGGTTTGTCAGGCTCTGGGATCAACTTCCAGCACGTGAGCCCGTGGCCCTGGGAGGTTTGTTTGGGGTTCTGTCACCCATCACAGCCGTCCCCAGGCCCAGGAGCAGCAGTTCCACCTGCTTGTCTTTGTCTAGGAAATCACCTTAGGGACGACAGGGCTGCTCCCCCAAGGAGCTGACGCATGGCCTGGGTGGAACTTTCCATGAGGAGCCTGAAATAATTGAACGTGTGGCCTGAAATAATTGTCCCATTAGTTCTGCAAGGGACAAGGAATCATTTGCAAATGGCTCCTGTGCAAACACTCCCTCCAGAGCCCCCATCTGCTCCTGCCTGGCTCTTCTCCCTCTCCCCCAGTCCCTCCACCTCTCCCTCTGCCACGGGAGGAAGGGAGGGAGAGTGGGGGATCYCAGATTTGTCCAAGGTGAGGACCCCAATCACCGCCTCCATTCCTGTTTGTGCCCTGTGCACAAAGGGGAGGGGGCAGCTGGCACAGGATCCCTCTGAGGAGCACATTCCCCCTGTCCCCTCCCTGTGTCCCAGCCCCACTCAGCCACAAAAGAAAGCATTTCCACCGTCCTTCCCTCCAGGCCTCAGGGCTGGCTGCACTCAGCATCACCGCTCTCCTTCCCCAGCTCCGGGGAATGTGTGAGCAAAAATGACCTCATGCAGGGGAGAATCAGAAAATGAGCCATGAGAGGGAGGTAACAATGCTTCCCGAATGAGCTGGAGGCACTCAGGGGACTGGGAGCACCACTGCATTTCCTGCCCTGGCACCCGCCCAGCCAAGCTGCYTTTGTGTCCTTGACAGAAGCCTCTGAGTCTGATTTTATTTTTACTTCAGGAGCCTTTTACTTTCCCTGTATTTGCTCCCTTGCACTGTTTAGGAGGGACATGGCCGATACCAGCTTCAGGGCTTGGTGGCACTGGTACTCCCAAAGATGCTCTGGAAGGGCATCACTGTCAGTGGTACCCTGGGCAGGACAGCGAGCTGGGCACCCCCTCACCCACCCCACCCAGCTCTTCTGGTCACCATCAGGATGGAC
Source organism: Malurus melanocephalus (assembly GCF_030028575.1). Lineage (NCBI taxonomy): Eukaryota > Metazoa > Chordata > Aves > Passeriformes > Maluridae > Malurus > Malurus melanocephalus. Next base: position 20,180 of record NW_026623656.1, on the reverse strand, counting down.
AAGAGCCCTCAAACAGCTCTGTGTACCCTCTGGCCCTTATCACACCCAGAGGATGCCAAAGTCCCCAAACAATCCCAGACCAAGCCCGACCTCCATCCCCGCCATGCAGACGACTGGGCTGGATCTCCAGACGGCTCCYGGGCACCTCAGACACCCAAATTAGACCTCAGGGTGCTCCTGATAAGCCTCAGTAGCTCTGAGCAGGGTGCAGGGACTCTCACAGCAGCCCAGCTGTTTACTCCAGCCAGGGAATTCTTGTGTCRGTGGTTTCAGTATCAAACTGCTGAGCTGTGTTTAGTCTGTGGCTGGAAAGCAGCCTCGCTTCTATTCTGAGAATATTTGTCTAATCAGGGGTCCAAGGAAGGATTTTGTTCAGGGGAAAGTTCTGTTTATTTGGRTACATTTATCCTCCAGGATGGGTGCCTTGGAAAAGCCCAGCAAAGGCTGAGCAGTGCTGGTGTGTTTCAGGGCACAGGGCACACCTGTAAAAGGGGAAAACATTTATTTCTGTAGAAATAAGAAAAAAGCTTTAATGCTCCTGGCATCCAACCAGCTCTGGAACAAGGCTCCTCGCAGCCCAAGTGCTGCAGATGCTCACCTGGGGTGGCAACACTCCTCATTCCTTTCTCCTGATAAACCTTCATCCCAGGGGTGCTCTGCAGCTCGAGCTGCCTTTTCCTGGGGCTGCCACCTTCAGAGYCCCCTTTGCTTTTGTAAATCCCAGGAGACCCCAGCACCCTGCCTGGCTGCCACGTCAGGAAGTTGATGGAACACAGGATTGAGGGACACCTGAAGGGCCAAGGCCATCACTTGGGACAGGTGAGACATTTTCCAGCCTCTCCAAGTACTTTTGGTTCATCCCAACCTCCCCATCCTTGAGAATGTGAGGGAACCATCATGTTCAACCCAGGACCTTGGGACATTTTACCTTTCTCAAGCACAGAATCACATAAGTTTTTGAACCTTTCAGCCCTTTCTGGGGACAATTCCCATTTTCCCACAAAAATCCTTCCCCTGGGGAGCTTTGCCTCCAGCTGGCTGAGCTTTGTCCCAGGGATGAACCCGGAGCACCTCGGTGCACTTTGCCCTGTTTGCACACAACAAACACGGCCGAGCTGTGACTATTTGCAACTCAGCAACGGCTCATTTTTAGCCCAGAGACAAACCCTCGTTATCTGCTCAGATAAGGCCCTCCCTATTTTGGAAGGCACCAGGTTCCACATTGGGAAATTCCCTTTGGCTGTGGCACCACGATGTCCAAAGGCAGCTCCTCCCCACATCCCTGAGCTGGGGATGAGCCTGGGACAGGCAGCAGCTCCTGCTGTCACCCTTCCTGCCCTGGGTGGCCTCAGTGCAGGAATGGCCACCTCTCATCCCCCAGGGCCACCCCCAGCCAGGTGACCCCCTCATGATTCCAGCAYTGCCACTGTGGGAATGGCCCTCCAGCAGCTCCACTTGGGCTGAGGCTGTCCCTCAAATGAGGAATTAGAAACACCCCAAATTCTCATTCCCATCACTCAGGCTTGTGGCATTGGCACGGACAAGGCAGGAATATCTTGGCGTGATTGGATTTTGTCCTAAACATCTGATTTTGTGCTAAATAAGAGCATTTCTACTCCCCTTCTGTTTGTGTCACAAGCTCAGCATCCCTGTAAGACGCTGTCCCTTCAGGGCAGTGGGGCTGTGTCTCCACCCCAATAAACATCTCCCAGGCCAAACCCCCTCCGTGGGCTGCCCTCCCTCACCCAGCTCCCATCCAGGTGCTCCAAGCTCCTCACAGCTCGGAGATGCAGCTCCAGCCCCTCTCCTGAAGCACAGGGAGGACACAGCTGTGGCTTCAGTGTCACCACAGAGCCCATGACAAGACCTGAGTCCCTTCTGAGGTCTGTCCTGCTGCGGGAGGCACTGGCCATCCCGGGAGAACACGGGATGAGCCCGTGGCATTCCCGGCTGCCCAGAGCCGTGTCTTTCCAGGGAACTGAGCATCTCCAGCACGTGGGAGAGGTGTTTGCCCAGTGACTCACGCCAGCCTGGAACCCAGCAATAAATTCTCTTACAGCGATAACCCAGCTCCTGCCACTCACCCAGGGCTATTGCCACCTTCCCAGGTCCCAGTGCCTTTGTCCCCGGCCGGGATCAGAGCCCAGCACCAGATCTGCACCCCACACATCCCCTGGCAGCTCCAGCTCTCCCTGCCTGCTTGAGCCAGTGTCATTCGTGGAAGGAAGGCAGGGTTTAAGGTCCAAATGCCGCATGGTGATGGGGTTGGGATGCTCCTTGGGATGCACCAGAGCTGCTGGAGCTGTACTCAGGGCAGCGAGAAGGGAATAGCAGGGACTGAGCTGCCCAGTGCCCCCAGAGCCCCCTGAGGCTGCCCCAGTGAGCTTGGAGACAGGGACAAATGAGGGCAGCAGTGAAGGGACCCTGCTGTAGGTTTCCTAACATTGATGGTTTGGGATGGAGCAAGGGGAGCTCAGGAGAGTAYGGGGGATGGAGTGAGGGAAGTGCAAGAAAATCTGTGTTGAGTCCAGAGATGAAGGGAAACCCTCCCAACTGGGAAGAACAGGAGATGAAGGCTCTGGGCAGTGCCAGGAGGAGGATCTGGCTTGGAGGAGGCGGCTGGGAAGGGGCACCTACCCCCCCCCCCCGGGTCCCACAGCTCTGGGGTCAGTGGCTGGGTCACCACTGGGACACCATGCACGGCCCTTGACCCTGGGGTGCCACGAGAATCCCCAGAGAGCAACCAGGCACCAGCCCTGCTGTCCCAGGCAAGCCCTGAGCAGAGCCCCCAGCTCAGTGTCCCCAGCTGGCAGCCCCTGCTGCATTTCAAGAGGAAAAAACCCAGAAGAAAGGGAACCTGCTGGGGAGAGCTGTGCTTACATAGGACTGCTGGGGCAGCCACACCACCACCTTGGGCCCCATCACCACAGCCCAGCACAGCCCTGTGACACCACAAACACACTGCTGAGCCATCCAAGGCTGACCACAACCAAGGTGACACTTCAGGTACAAAACACCCCATGAGCAGCCTTCATAAAACATTCACATCCCAAACCAGAGCACTGTGGGGAAGAGCAGCCCTGCCAAGCCRTGCACAGACCTGGAGCAGATTTTTGTTGCTGCTTTTGGTGTGTCCCCAGAGGGACCTGGAGCTGCAGGAGGTCACTGAGGGTTCGGCCATTTCTGTGGTCAGAGGTTTGTGCCCTGCTGTGTTTGACAGCRACCGCTGTCCTTGGGAACAGGCTCCTTTTGGGCAAAACTCCATTGCTACATCCAGACCTGGCCTCAGGAGCATCTGGCAGCTGCTCCATCGTAAAAAACAGCTCAGAAATTCACCRAACCAGATTTTCCCTTCTTCAGCCATGCAGCAACAAGATTTTACAGCACTCAGCAAGGCCAGGGCTGACAAACACGGCACGGACAAAAGGCAGCTACAAGAACTGATATTCTCCTTTTATTTACCTATGACCATGACAATGCAGTTGTTTTTCTAGCTGCAGAGATGCTTTGCACTGTAAACTGGGAGGTGGGCAGCGCATCCCACCCTGCCAGGGCCAGCAGGAATCCCCGCTTCCCAAAACACAGCATTGTTATCCGGAGTCAGGAGGGGAGGGCGGCCGCACACGGAGCCGCTTTTCCCCACGGCCGCCCCCTCCATCGTCAGGGATCGAGATATGGATATTTACAGCAGGCTCCCCCGGCGGCCCGCTGCCAGGGAACGGGTCTGGCACGCACAGCCCGCTACCTCACAAAACCTACACACCCGCGAAAAGAAACAGCATCCGCTCCGCCGGAGAGCGCGGCCGCGACACACACAAATATTGCACTTGTAACTGAGAACGGGGAGGGACACAGGGGCTCCTAGCGCACAGCAACGTGTCCGGCTACAGGAGGGCAATAAATAAACCAGGGGGGGAGGGCACGAGGGCGCTTTGCACACCTCCAGCGCAGGGGCAGGACCTCCAGCTCCCGGGGCACCCACCACCAGCTCCTGCCAGAGCTGCTCCGGGGCAGCTGGGAGGCACGGGGAAGCACAGCAGCGTCCTGGGGATGCTCCAGTTCCAAGGCTTTGATCCGGGGCGATGTTGGTGGTGGTGCCATCGTCCCCTTGCCAGAGCCCTGTGCAGGAATTGCCCTCCTCACCGAGCTGGGCTGGCTATCCACCTTCCAGCAACACTCACGGCTGGGGCAGGTGCTTCACAGTAGTCTCGTGGGAGCTTCCCTCCTGGCTAAATCCGTGCCGGGGCCACCCCGACGGCGTCGTACCAGCGATGGTGAGACGGGGTGGTGCAGCAGTACCGGCCTGCTCGGCCTCTGGGTGCCCTCGGCCCCGAGCTTGGTGCCTTCAGCCGCCCCATGTCCACACAGCCTGGGGTCACCGGCAGGACAGCGAGCTCCCACCAGCTCCCAGRAAGGCCTCCACTGCCCAATTCCATGTAAACACACAGCTCCCAGCCTGCCCCGAGACTGTCCTTGGGCCTACAGCGGGGAGCTGCCTTTCTTCTGGTTGATTATGTCCAAGTAGAGGTCGGAGCGGAGGAAGCGGGGGTACGAGTCCTTCTCCATGAGCCCGTAAATCCTCTTCTGAGCCAGGTCAAAGCAGCTGCGGGTGATGTTCTGCAGGTTCTCCTTGGTGTGCTCCCGTGTGTAGGAGTCCAGGTTGACCTGTGGGCACAGAGACAAGGCTGGTGAGCTGCTGCCCAGGCGGCCACCAGCCAGCGAGCCACACCCCAGTGTGGGAGAAACCCTCACCTCCTTGCAGGACTGGATGGCAATGTACTCAGCGAAGATCTTCTTGGCCTTGGAGACCATCTTGGACTGGGATTTGATCTTCTTGAACTCCTCACAGGCCAGCCAGAACTCCAGGTTCTCCTCRCTGAACTCRGTGCGCAGGAAGGCYCTGAAGGCAGCGAGCCCATCTGTGGGGACAGGGACACGGCTCTACTCCYGCTCACACACAGGGACAGCCCCACAACACCCTCAGCTCCTGCAGAGCTGCAGCCCAAACCCCCTCCCTGCACTGCCCCTGAAGACCCTTGTGCAAACAGGCAGAGATGGTGGTGCCAGCCCAGCACAGCAGCACAGCCCATCTGTGTGCTGAATCCACAGCCCAGCTGCAGCACCGAGAGCCACCAGGGAGGCTGGGCTGGAGCAGGGACAGCAATGGGGACAGGACCCCCTGGCCATCCCCACAGGCTGGATGTGGATGGGGTGCCTGAGAAGGGCTGTCTTCTCCCAGCTTCAGAACGGGGGAGTTCTAAAGCAGCTCCTGTTCCAAGGCCCCTCTGCAAATCAGACACAAACACTGCTTCCTCCTCCTCCTCCTCCCCAAACTGGGGGCTGCAGCCCTGATCCACAGCTCTCCCSTCCACCGGTTCCCACRTCCCCCCCGGGCCAGGCAGGAGCAGAAGGGGTGCAGGAWGGGCTAATTTCCCTTTGAGTATCCYCAAAGATCGGAAGGGATTAACAGAGGAAATCCCAGCTTGATCCAGGCACGTGTCTGGCTATTCCCCTGGCAGCACACACAAGTGCAAGGGATGCACACACACTCACATTTGTGCAGCAGCAGCTTCTCCAGGGAGTCCCCCCACTTGAGCGCTTCCTCGGGAGTGGGCCTGCAGAGAAAGGACAGCAYGTTGGCCAAGCTCAGCACAGAAAGCTGCTTTTGCTGCCTGCTAAGCATTTCCAGAGGATCAAAAGCCAGGCTGTGTGCCCAGCACGGCTGCTCCCAGCTCCYAAATCAGCCTCCTGCAAAATGTTTCCAGAGGATAAAGCCACGCTGTGTGCGCGGTGGGGCCGGCCCTGGCTCCCACCTCAGTGCTGGCGCTGTGGGAGCAGCTGAAGGCAGAGCCAGGCTCTGCCCCAGGCAGCACTCAGCAGCTCTGCCAGAAGGAAACTGCTGCCTTTAGGCTGGCAGGAGGAAAATCCGACACCATGAGGTCTGTGCGAGCTGCTGTGGCACTTGGGGTGTCTGAGGAGGAGTTGGAAAAGCTCCAGGTGATGCCCAGGAGCTGTGGGAAGTGGGTTTGCAGCTGCCCCGTTCAAGCAGATGGAGGAGCTGCCAGGAGCAGGAATAGGGAGGGCTCGTCTCCAGCTGCTGGAGCATCTCCAGAGCAAAGTGGTTTTTCAAACCATCCTCTGGCCAGTTAAAGTTCCATGTACAGGCACTGGGAGAACAGTGCCATCAGGTAAATTTCCAGCCCAAGCTGCTGCCGTGCCACTGCCCAGGCAGGAACTCTCACCCTCCAGCAGGAGATTTTCAGCCAAAAAAAATGTTTCCAATGCTCCTCCACATCCAAAAACTTTGTCCACAGCTTCCCCAAATGGGGAGAACCCAGCTTCCCGGGAGGTGAGGAGACAACAGCTCATCCCAAGCCTGCACGGTCCCGATCCCCACAGCCTCGATCCCCACAATCCTGACCCCCACGGTCCCTGATCCCCAMKGTCCCCGATCCCCCCAGGCCKGATCCCCACGGTCCCCGAATCCCGAAGTCCCCGATTCCCGCGGTCCCCGATCCCGCGCCACCCGTTCGCAGCACCTACTTGAGAGATTTGAGGACTTTGTCCAGTTTGCCGGAGGGGTTGGCCCCGGGGGACTCATTCCGCCGCCGAAATATCCCCAGCCGGTTCTTCATGTCCTTGGCTCTAGAGAGAAGAGCGAGTCTGAGCGGGCGGCCGGGGGTACGCGGGGCAGCCCGGTTCGGACSCTCCGGCAGCCGCGTCCCGCCCGTCCGCGCCCGCCACCTACTCCTTCATGGTGTGCCGGCGCTGCAGCGAGCCCGTGTGCGGCCTCTGCACCGCCAGCAGCATCTCCGCGTGGAACTCGAGCGGCTGCGGCTTGGACAGGTCGCGGAAGAAGGGCATGGTTGCGGGGACAGCCCGGGCGGCGCAGCGRCTCCGCCGGACTCTGGGGCGCTCTGCCGCCCGCTCCCGCCCGCAGCGGCCAGCGCGCAACGGGAAGTGGGAGGGCTCWGCCCGGGGAGCTTTAAATGAGCCGTGGGACGGCCCGGGGAGCGTGYGAGGAAAGGCTGTGTCAGCCCCGCCGCCGGCTGGGACGGCTCTGCCGTTGCTGGGGAAACTTGAGGAAAGGTGGAAAAATCAGCGCCGGGGAGGATAGTGGGGCCTTTCAAGAGACGGCGGGGAAAAATAATCGCAGTCAGGATTTACGAGGGCTATTTATAGAGCGCAGGCATCCCGGCAAGGTTGCGGGGCCGGCGGCGGGGCGGAGCGGACTGAGGAGCGGAGCGCTGCCCTGTGTCCCCCCCGCGTGGGCACCCACACATCACCCACSGGTGCTCCCGTCTCCGCTGCCAGGCCGGGGACATTTCCATGGCYGTGGGGACGTTTCCTTCAGGGGGTGGTCGGGACTGGCAGCGCGGGGCATTGGGGCAAAAACGCCCCACTCTGTCACCCCTGCACGGGTCCCCCCGCCCCAGCATCTCTGTACAGACAGACTGACGGACACACGGGGTTGGCGGCTGCCCAGGGAATTGGCAGCAGCACGAAGCAGGGCAGATTTTTGGGAAGCGCGGTGGGAAAAGGAGCCCCCCCGGAGCAGCCTCCGGGCACGGGCAGGGACGGGACGCGCGGGCGGTGCTGCCCCCGCGTGGCACAGCGCGGGCACTGCACCCGGGCACAGCGGGAACGGGGACACCCGGGGGACCGGGACGGAGCCACCCAGGGACGGACGGTACCGAACGCCTCCAAAAAGCCCAAAAAAAATGCAGCAATGGCAAGTTTTAGCGCTTGGGTCTTGCTTCCCATTCCCTTTTCTGGCAATCTTCTCCCAAGGACGGTGATCTGTCACTCATTAAAAGAAAATAGAACGCTATCTTACATGACATGTGGCTGGGACATTTATGATTGGAAAGAATTACGGCTTCCATCTGTGTTTCCAGTTTCTTCCATCTAAAATACCTGCCCCTCGATCTCATCATAAAGTGCACAAAACAATATTTCACTGCATGTGGCTATAATGTCGATAGCAAAACTTCAGAGCATCAGTCTTTACACAACACACACGGACTCTGCTCTCTAAATCTGAGGCTCCTTATCTGAAAATTATCTCACCAGGCAAACTGCTTTGCTTTTCACTTTTTGCTGTTTCTGACTCTGCAAGTTTAACGTTACAGGACCATCCATGGGTCACACAGCAGTGGATCTAAGGAGGATGCTCAGGGAGTCTGCTCTGCCTGGCCGAGCCATGCCCAGGGCTCATGAGGGACACGAGAGGGACAGGAGGGATTCAGGGAACAGGTGCACCACTCCACCCTGAGTGATGTTCTCCAGACCCACAGCTCTCTCCAGTTCCTGCAACCTGAAACTCAGCAATCACTGGGGAAAAAGAACTGCAACAAATCCGGGCTCAGTCCCGTGAGCCACAGAATGACTGTAGAGGACAATCGCTCCCCCCAGCCCCGGTGCCATCTGTACCCTCATGGGCAGGGACAGTTCCACTGCCTTCCCACCCCGCGGGCTGTGATGCCAGCAGGACACACTGCTGCCAGCTGCCAGACACCCGCTAACGTGGGAAACRCAGATCCACACACGGAGCCTCACGCTGCAAACACCATCTGCCTCCCATCCCCGCGCTGCCAGCGCTGCCGGCAGCCAGGGACCTGCCACCGCACGGGACGAGCCATCCCACACAGCCCCGAGCAACAATTTCAGCAGTGTTCCCAGCTCAGCAGGGCAGCACTCGGCACCTGGCCAGTCTGGCAAAGCACTGAACGGCCCTTGTGTGACACACGTGGGTCACCTCCCCAGCACAGCCCTCGGCACAAGGCCAGCTGGAACACACCGGGCAGGTGATCCTGGCTCCTGGGTGGGTTTTCCAGCTGGAACACACCGGGCAGGTGATCCTGGCTCCTGGGTGGGTTT
>NW_026623656.1:0-11110 GCF_030028575.1 Malurus melanocephalus | reverse complement strand
GGCAGGTGATCCTGGCTCCTGGGTGGGTTTTCCAGCTGGAACACACCGGGCAGGTGATCCTGGCTCCTGGGTGGGTTTTCCAGCTGGAACACACCAGGCAAGCCCCTCCTAAGGAAGTTCCCACCTTCCACGTGCTGCTCCTCTTGCACATACTCGCAAAGAAAGAGCGAGTGGCACCAGCCCAGGGCACAACAGCCAAGGGCAGGCACAGCCCCCCAGCTACAGTCACATCTCACAACAAATGCCACGATAAAAATAATTCCATTTAAAAATTGCTGGTTTCACTCTGGAGCTGCCTCTATAAAGCAATTTTCCCCGGCACCCCAGCATCACCACAAGGCCCAGCACCCAGCACCATCACCCCACACTGCTTCCAAACCATGCCCTGGGCAGCACATCCCCCTTCCCCGCAGGATGCCGGATGTCCTACCTTTCCAGGTATTTCTCGGAAAAGTCCACCATGGCGTGGTACATGTGGGCCGGCAGCGYGTGCCGGCGCTGGGAGAGGAGCGAGTGCCGCACCCCGGCCACCGCACCATAAATACGGGCGGCGCCGGCTGGGACCGCGCTGCGCAGCCAATGGCGCTGCCGGAGCTCCCCGGAGCATCCTCTGCCGGCTCAAGGTGAGCGCGGAACCCGCTCGGCAACCGGCCCTGACCCCGCCGAGCCGGGGGGGCCGCGCCTCCCCCGCCAGCCCCGCTCCTCGGCTCCGCCACGCGGCCGGGGGGACGTCCCTGCTGCAACGGCTTCGTTTTCATTTCAAGTGCCGGGGGGGAAATAATAGAAAAAGAACTAAAAATAGTCGGCAGCGAYGAGGCAGCGCGGGCCGACAGTGCCGCTCGCTGGCACAGGCGGCGAGGCCGGGCAGCTGCGTGTGCGGCTCCCTCGCACCCCGGAGCCGCTGGAACAACGTGTGGCTGCTCCACCTGCCCGGCACACGTGGACCCGGGCACAGGACACACAGCCACGGGCACCCCCGTGGCCCTGGCACCCGGCCGGACCCGCGYTCTGGAGGAGTTGGTGCCGAACATCCTCACCCGTGCGCCTGCCCCGCTCAGCTGCAGCTGTGTCTGAGGACAGCARAGGCCACGGCTGCCTTGTCCTTGCTCGGAGCCACGTTTTGGCCCCCCAAAGCCTTACCGGGAGCAGCTGGGGTGCTGCCGGTGTCCCTCGGGGGTCCCTGCGGTCCCTGCTCCCTCYGCTGCCGCAGATGTGCCGCGAGGGCTGAGCCTGACCCGCGGGGGGAAACCTCCCCATTCCACCTCCCCATTGCTCCTCCCGGCATGGGGCCAGCGGGAAGGAGGCCCCCAGCTCAGATTTCACCGSTTCCCTGTCCTCTGCCTGAACTCTCTGCAAGCTGGTTTTCCCAAGAGCCGGGGTCTTCACCCCATCAGAACACTGCGGAAGAGGGTGCCCCCAGCTGAGCTGGACAGTGCCCCCACACACCCCCACCACCCTCCCCAGAAACAATTCCATCTGGAGTGAGACCCCAGGTCATGCATTTGCTGCTGCCTCTCTGGAAAAAGTCAGGGGAAAAGACAGGGGAGCCCTAAGGGCTGCTGGTACCAGCAGGGCTCAGCCGAGGTGACCCCACAAACAGCCCTGGCTCGCCCTGCTGTCACCCCTGATGTGACACTTACAGGCTCCTGCTTCTTTTCTTGCGGGAAGTCTCGTCCCCTTCGTCACAGCTGCACTCGGCRTCAGCTCCACTCAGCTGTGGGAGAAGAGAAAAGCAGCATCTGTATCACCACAGCAGGACATGTCCATGGGGTCACTCTGTGTCACCGACCAGCAGGGCCAGCACGGCCACAGTCCCCACAGCCACACAGAGCAGACCCACAGCACCCACAGGCCTCCTCCCTCACGATGGCGATGGCAGGGGACAAGCTTGGCACAGGAACCTCTCTCCCCTCTCTCCTCTCTCATCCTGTACCAYCTGCAGCCCCTGCTGTTCCTGGAGTGCCCAAGCAGCCCCCACAGTTGGTGGCCCAGGCACCCTCCAGGCTCAAGGTGTTGACTGTGGCACCTCCTACACGGGGGACATTCACATCTCCGTTCCTGATGCTCCTACTCCTGCTGCCATGAGCGGGCACAGGGAYCTCTCCCCAGCTCAAAGAGCCCCCCAGAACCAGGCTGAGCACCCCAAATCAATCAGGAGCTCCCACAAGTCCCCAGGCAGGAAAAAATCAGAGCAGTTCACCCATCATTGAATCACATCATTGCAGTTTACAAGTCTGAGGAGCATCCAGAGGCCTCTGCTCCCCAACCACTGACCCAGGATAAACCAAAGGGACCTGGGATGTGCCACGAGCTCGGGGCAGCCCCGACACAGCCTCTGGGGCAGGCGGGGAGACCCCTGGATTCACCACAGCACGGGGTCTTCAATCCATCCCTCCCTGCACGCCGCAGATGCTCACAGCCCGCCCTGCATCCCGCCCTGCAGCACCCCCGACCCGGCAGGGGCTCACCCCGCGCTCCGGGGGCTGCCAGGYGCTTTCCAGGATCAGCACCCGCGGCCGGGCCGTGGGAACGCAGCGCTCAGCCCGCAGCCCCGCGCCCGAGCCTCCGGACATTTCCTTCCACGCTGTGCCCGCGTTTCCGGAGTTTATCGGCCCCGAACAATGCGGCCCTCGCCGAGCGCCTTCCCCGGGCCGCTCCGGCCCCGGCAGACGGGCTRGCCGGGGCTTCCTGCCATTGTCCGGAGAGGCTCCGTGCTCGGGGACAAAAGGCAGCAGCCGAGCTCTCCCGAGGAGTCCCAGCGCTCCCCACAGCGCCCAGTAAAACAACCAGCTCTGCGGGACGGAGGAGAGTAGGGAGGAACAGAGGGCACGAAGAGGTTAAAAAGGGCCGTGGAATGAGCCCCTCTGAAACACTCCCAGATGGGAAAAGAACCGAGAGCCTTGATGGATGTGATGGCCCTGCGGCCGAGGCCACCCGGTGCAGGCGCTGCCAGCGCTCGACCGCTTGGCGGGGGAATTCCACTTGGGAATTGTACATCAGTGTCCTGCTCCAAAAACCTCGGAGGTTTCACTGAACTATTCAAAGGCACAGATGATTAAAGTCTCTCCAAAGTGTAGGCAGGGGGTGGCAATAGCCCAAAACCCCATGGATTTGGTGGCTCAGCCCCGTGTCCGGCTTCCCTGACTGCTGCAGACKCTCCACAGAAAGCTGGAGAGGCTGGGCAAGGGGAGAGGGAGAATGGGAGTGGGGCAATGGGAGCATATCAGTGGGAATGGGACAGTGGGAATGGGGCGGTGGGCACGGGACAGTGGGAACAGGACAGTGGGAATGGGACAGTGGGAACAGGACAGTGGGAACGGGGCGGTGGGAACAGGACAATGGGAACAGAGCAGTTCAAACAGGGCAGTAGGAACAGGCAGAGGTGCCCAAGGGGACACACGGGCAGGGGATGAAGGCTCCGGGCAGCCAGAGCAGCTGCAGGCTCACTGCTCTCACCGCCGGCAGGGATTGGGCAATCCCTGCCCCAAAAACCCTGCGCCAGAGCAGTTTAACCCAGGCGAGCTCRGTTCACCTCTGCAGGAAAACATCCACCCAGAGCAGAGCAGGAAGAGCAGCCAGAGGCTCCCGGGGCGGGGTGCGGCTCGTTATGGGGTGCCCCGGCGGGGACACACAGCGAGCCCGGATCGGGCAGTGCTGCAGTGCTGCAGGGGTGAGGGGTGCAGGGTGCAGGGGTGAGGGGTGCAGGGGTGAGGGGTGCAGGGGTGCAGGGTTACAGGTTCGGGACTGCAGGAATGCAGGGCTGCAGGGTTACAGGACTGCAGGCTCGGGGTCTTAGGGCTGCAGGGTTACAAGTGCAGGGTTGCAGGGTTACAGAGATACGGAGCTGCAGGACAGCAGGCTCAGTGTTGGGGCTGCAGGCTCGAGGCTGCAGGGTTATGGGGCTGCATGGCTGCAGGGTTATGGGGCTGCATGGCTGCAGGGTTATGGGGCTGCATGGCTGCAGGGTTATGGGGCTGCATGGCTGCAGGCTGCATGTTGCACACACCGCGGCACTGTGAGCCCTCTTTCGGGCTCCGCTCCCAGCCGCACTGACGGGACGCTCACAGCCGGCGCTGTCACTGTCACTGTCACTGTCACCGCCGCCCCCGCACGTGCGGCAGGCAGCGCCTGTGTCCCCGACACAAAGGTGGCTTCTCTTTATCGGGACTGGCGCGGGGCTGAACCCACCCCTTCCCCCCACAAACACACACCCTCCCRCACACAACTGCTGGCATCAGTCTCCAAGAGATTTTGGGCTCCCTGTCAGACCCCAGCCCTATCCCAGCAATCTGCCAGCCCGGGAAGGGCTCTCACCAGCTGGCCAGGGACTCTGAGTCTAAAAAGTGCTCCAGAAAACAGCATCAGRGTTGCTTTTTAAGCAGCATGAGCATGGCAGTGAAGCCATCATGGGTTTAACCCCAGGACCCTGCAGCAGCCTCTCCTGCCACGGAGCCCAGTGCTCTGGAGCTGAATGTGGCTCTGCAGGGTGTTCCTGAGCAGCCACAGGACCCTGAGCTGGGAACAGGACCCTGAGCTGGGAACAGGACCCTGAGCAATGGACTGTGGTCCTGTGCTGAATACCAGAGCCCTGAGCAGCGCCCAAAGCCAGGGCAGCAGCACCCAGAGCCCCCAGCAGCACCCAGAGCTGCAGCAGGRCAGAGCGGGGTGTGGGGCCAGAGGYCACTCTCAGCCCCCTGCCAGTGTCACCCAGGGAGAACAGTAACAGCAGCACTGGCCATAAGTGATCTCGGCACTGTCACCTCATTCCTGCAGCAGTGCAGCCAGGGCCAGCCCTGCTCTGGGGGTTCAGGGAGCACCCCAGGGCCTCCAGGGATTGCCCAGGCCAGCCCCATGMAGAGCTCCCTCGGCACAGCCCCTGCTGCTCCTGCTGTGTGGCAGGGTCACACCTCACTGCTGACCACGTCTGCTTGCTGAGATCAGCCCCCACCACAGCCAGAGCCCTGCAGGAGCTGGTGGGACAGAGGGTCTCATCCTGGCATCCCCTGCACTCTGGGGACTCTGTCACCRGGGTCTSTCTGGGGTCCTGGCCCTGCTGTGGGCAGTTCTTTGCCAGCACAGACCCCCAGTGCACCTCTGTCTGTGCCCATCCCAGCAGGCAGCAGCTGCCCAGGCCATGGCACCCACAGGATGTGGGTGCAGTGGTGGGGATGGCCACCCACGGCCCCAGCACGCTGCTCTGGGGAATGTCCCAGGGACTGAGCACCTCCCAGAGCTGGGATCTTCCTGACCGCTCAGAGGGCAGCTTTGCCGTGGTCATGGAGACAGGGGCCCCCCGTGCCAGGACACACAGGACACCTCCCCTGAGGAGCTCTCCCACCCTCACAGCRCCCCCGGAGCCTGTGCCAGCCCCGTACCTTCCTGTGGCCCGAAAACAGCAGCGTCAGCTGGTGAATGGAGCCGCCGTTCTTGACCAGCTCTTTCTTGAGGGTCCTGGGGGAGGGCAGTGCCCAGTGGGCGGCGGTGCCCTGGCCCTCGGAGCAGTTGAGGGTGGTGTCCGAGGTGAAGCAGTGGCCCTTGGCCTCCTGCAGCAGGCTGCCCTCGCTGTGGGTGCGGCGCCGCAGCGATCCCTGCACGCTCAGCGTGTAGCCGGSCTGCCCGCCCGACGTCTCGATCATGCTGCTGCGCTTCAGCTCGTTCCTGTCCAGGTACTGCTCGTCGCTGTCCTCCTCCTCCTCCTCCTCATCTTCATCCTCCTCATCCTCCTCCTCGTCCTCCTCGTCGTCCTCGCCGTCCGTGGTGCTGCCCGCCGTGCCCGCCGCGCTCCGGCTGAAGGTGCTGTCGAGCCGCAGCTCGGGGATGACAAAGGCCGGCAGGGAGCTGGGCTGCTCCTCTCCCTTAGCSGTGGCCATCGGCTGCTTCTCCGCCAGGAGAGGAGCCTGGGTGGCTCCCAGAGCGTCCCAGGGCTCGGCCAGAGATGCTGCCTTGGCAGCCAGAGGGGCAGCACCCACTGCTGCCTTCCCATCCTCCGAGTGCATCTGCCCCGGCGTCTCGGCGTCCGTCTCCAGCATCTGCCCAGAGGAGAAGATAAAGGATGAAAGCAGAAGCACCCCAAATCTGTCTGGACACCTTCCCGGGAGCCTTTCCCCTCCTAACACCCCACCCACAAGGCTGGCACCGATCTGCACAACCCTAACAGTGCTCTGGTGGGGTGCGATGGCACCGTCCCCATGTGCGCAGGTGGTGGCGCGTCACCCATCGCTCTGTCAGCACCCAGTCCTGCTCCTGATCCCTGGAACGCCGGSTTCCCCTGCTGGCAGGGGGGCGATGGTGGCACTCAGCCCCTCCTGCAGCACCCGGCAGCACYGGTGGATTTTGAGGAACCCCAGGATGCGGGCTGGGCTGCAGCGCAGAGGCAGAGCCGGTGACAGCTCCTCACCCCGATGGCTCCCCTGGGTGCCCTGGGAGCCGCTGGGGGGGCTCAGCCCTGCAGGGACCTTCCCCGAGGGCTGCCGAGAAATCCAGCGGCTCCTGCAGCAGCTCTGGCCCCTCCTGCACCGCGTTATCAAACACCAACGGGAAGCTCCGGGCTCTGCCCATCCCTGGATTGCCCCGGCTCAGCCCAGGGCTCTGGGCAAGCCCTACAAAACCACAGCCACTCCTGCTTGCCCCTCTCGGGTTTTTAAGCCTTTGGGGCTGGTTTTTCCAGGGGTTTTTTTGCAGCTGGGGAAGGCCTGAGCAAGGTCTGTCCTTTCAAAGGGAAAAGCCCAAGGGGAAAAACCTCCCAGGTTTTTTTTTTGTGAGCAGAGAGGGAGCCTGTGATGAGCCCCCACTCCCAGAGTGGGGTCCTGTGTAATTTCTGACTAAGCCAAAGGGGCAAAACCAGCCGAGCAGGAGAAAACGACCAAAGGGGTGAAAAATCCTCCCTTTGGGAAGCAATTCCCTCCTACACAGATCCCGGGGCAGGGGCTACTGCACAGGACCACCCCAAGGTAACAAATCACCCAGAAAAGCAGTCACTGTATCCCCAGCTGAGATCAAAGCATTCTCACAAACCCAATGACAACCAGAAAGCTGCACTCAACACAACCATCTCTCTGCAGGAATTGATTTGAGCTTCCAAAAGGGCAGCAGCCCCAGGAATCAGCCCATCCAGCCTCACATCCCATTGGGAAGAGGCACCCATGGAGTGGACAGAGGTTGTACCCCCGTGTGGGTCCCAGTCTGTGGCAGCACCCCCTGGGACAGCCACCCCGCTGCTGGACACCCCTCACCCACAGGTGATAACCCAGCCCTGGACACCCCCAGACTGCTGGGGGCAGATGTTGGGCTGCAAAAACTGCTGTCACCCCCAGGAACCTCCCCGGGGGTGGGGTGTGAGCCCCACAGAGGAGACAGCACAGAGCCCACCAGCAGCCCCTGCCTGAGCTCACAGGGCAGAGCTGGAGASTTTTCCAGGGAGATGCTGGAGCTCAGTGCCCCAGGCAGCTGGGCAGCACATGGGAGCTTTGTCCTGTTTTATGACACCCAAAGGGTCCCTTGTGACACCCATAGGACAGAGCACGGGCTCTCTCCCACCCATCCTGGCTGGCCCCAGCAGTGACTCAGCATCACCTGAACTCCCCCAGTGAGTCTGAAGACTAAAATTCAGAGCCTACCCCGTGCTTGGCCCCTTCCTGAGATCACGCCACCCATGAAACAGTTGGATTTGGTGCCAGGCACAAAGCAGRTGCTCCTTTCAAGCCATCCTTGGGGCTGTTCCAGTGCCCCCAGTGATTCCTGGTAAGAAGGGAATGCTTCCAGGCTTGCCAGGCAAGGCTGCCATTTGCACCAGCGTGTGCCTGAACGATGCTGCTTCTGTTTTATTTGTCTTGCAATCACTGTCATCATTATCTCATGAAATAATTAGAGGAAAAACCCATACAGCCCTTGAGTCACTCCCCACAAAGCCCTACCCCAACACCGCCTATCTGCCCAGTCCTCCCGCTCACATTGCTGGGTGCCTGCATCAGATAAGGTYCTCCAAGGAAATGAACAGGCTCCTTTAAAATGAGAGACATTTGGGGATTAAATTAAATCCCTGCACTAATTCAATCAGAGCCTCTGCAGCTCTCCTCTGGCATGGAGGGGATGAGCAGCAGCCTCACCACGAGCGAGGGTTGGTTCCATCTCGGGCTGAGAGCATCACCAGGGCTGTGAGATCCTGTCTGCACAGGGCTGAGCTCTGCACAGCATCACCTGGGGTGGGGAGAGATGGGCGAAGAGAGGCAGCAATGCCATCACTGGCAGCCCACAGCTCTGCTCCTGGCTGGAGGCACCAGGRACTTCACCAGCACGAAGCCACCTTGCTGCCCAAAGCTGGCTTGGGACCTCTAGGATGGGGATGTGACCGGGTTTCACAGAGTCACAGAATGGTTTGGGCTGGAAGGGACCTTAAATCCCATCCAGTGCCACCCCTGCCATGGCAGGGACACCTCCCACTGTCCCAGGCTGCTCCCAGCCCCAATGTCCAGGCTGGCCTTGGGCACTGCCAGGGATCCAGGGGCAGCCACAGCTTCTCTGGGCACCCTGTGCCAGGGCCTCCCCACCCTCCCAGGGAACAATTCCTGCCCAATATCCCATCCATCCCTGCCCTCTGGCACTGGGAAGCCGTCGTCCTTTGTCTTGTCACCCCAAAGCCTCATCCAAAGTCCCTCTCCAGCTCTTCTGGATTCCCTTTAGGCCCTGCAACAGGCTCTGAGCTCTTCCTGGATCCTTTGAGCAGCTTTTCCAGTACCTGAAGGGTGCTGGTGCCTTCTCACCACTTCATGTGGCCAAGGGACTGCTGGAGGAAGCAGCAGTGGAGGCAGTGCTGGGGCTGAGGTGCTGTCTTCCAGACTCACCCTAAACATTCCACACTCTCACTGCAGCAGCAGCAGCTCAGGAGCCAGCAGCCAGCATCTGGATTTCTCCATTCTCACTGCCTCGGTGCTCTCAGCATCTGTGTGTCCCCATCCTCAACATGCAGGTTTCCCTTTTTTTCACCATCTGCATCTTGCCCTCCTCAACACCTTGGTCTCCCTGCACTCAGCAAGTTGCTCTTCCCATTCCCAGACCTGGGTTTCCCTGGACTTCAATCTCCATTCTCCCTGGAGGATCTCACACTTCACTATTTCAGTTTCTRTCTCAGACTGAGTGGCCACAGCAGCGTGTCCTGAGAAGGGGAAGAGGAAGCAGAAGCAAGAGCTGCCTCCAAACCCCGGGCTGGCAATCTGGGGTCATTTTAGGGAAGGGGGAAGATAGGACTGAGACTGGACCAACAGTTCCTAAGAATGACCTCCTCACTGAACGAGTGTTACACACTCCAAAACCAACACTGCCCTGCCTGCTCCAACATCCTCAAGCCTTGCCCTTATTATCCACTTCCCRGGTTCCCTTTGCCTTCAAAKATTGTTSACTGCCTCAAAAATCYRAATTTTTTCACATTTTTYCAAGTTTTACTGAAGCCAAGASARGTCAGAAGTCCTGCATACCCTCTGYTCCTTGGTCTGTAACTCRAGYAGGTTTTTCTGAGTTGYTGCTCCCARCCAGGGCTGTTCCAGTTTGCCAGCAGAGGAAATTTCAACCACCAGATGTGGGAAATTTCAACGACCATCACCACAGCCTTGACTTCTCCACAATTTTTTTAAATAATGTGGCCTTGCTGGTGGCCCACAGCTGGGATTTCCAGCTGGGAAAGCCCCAGCCTTGGAGACAGCCCAGCTGGGAGCTGAAAACCACCCTGCCCTTGCCCTGGTGCTGCCAGGTCTCCCGCTGCCAGAATGTGGCATTCCCTGAAATCCCCAGCTCAGGGAGGTCAGAGATTTTTTTTTTTTTGAGACTCATTTCAAAGCCTCTGCTCCTCTCAATCATGGAGCTGCGGTGGCTGAGCAATGCCTGGCCCCGGGGACATTTAATTCAGCTTTTCCTGGCTCCAGATGGGGACGCTCAGGTTTTCTATTTCTTTTGTGATGATGCTGAGGGAGTGGAGGTRAAACAGAGCTCAAAGAGCTGCCCTACACCCAGGTACCTCCTCAGCCAAAATCAGGGGCTGGAAAAAGCAGGGAAGTCCCTGCAGGACTGTTGGACATGGATGTGAGCAGGAGAGCAAAGGATGCRCTGCTGCAGCTGTGCTCTCAGCTGGGAGCAGTGGATGGAGCTCCCAAGGTGCTGCTGAAGAGCCGACCTTGTGTCCCGTGGGGGAACCTCTCTGCTGCCCTTGCAGGTACCTCTGTTCCAAGGTGTCCCCAAAAGCATTTCACTCCAGGGGAATGAGACCAACTCTCTCTCCAGGGGTGTTTCATGAGAGATGCAGGCATCTTTGCTACTGGCACTGGTTTCCCTGTGCTGGAGTAACACCACATCCCACAGCAGAGGAATTGCAGGGAAAATAGCACCTACATCATCCAGGGAAACATCAACCCTTCCAAAGTAGGTTTCTCCTAAAGCAGAAGGAAAATATTTTACAATTTCGATTCTTAGCATGGACAAACTGTGCCCAGATCCACCAGATCAGAAACTTCTACCATTGAAGTGAAATGCCAATGAGCACCTCAGGATTTAAAAAGTGACAGCTGAGAACCAAGGAAGCTCACAGCTACAGGAACAGCATCCCCACAGCACGGGGCTGAGGGGAACAAAGCAAAGCCAGAAATGCAAAGCAGAACCACCAAAACTTGAGAAAATCTTCATGGGAGTCATTGTGAAAGTGCTCACGAGGAACATTCCCCGAGCTCTGCTCCTCAGTGGGGCCGGCTGGAGCCCAGGGCTYGCTGCACAGCCGGGTTTTCTACCCACTCCCTGCTTCATTACCGCAGCAATGAATAATTGATCCGAGCAATTAGTGTAACAGCTAAAGCAGCTAAAGCGGGTGTATCATCCCGAACAGCAGGATCAGCAGTGCCTAGGGCAGGGCAGTGAGGCACAGATGGGAGACCGGGGGGGAATGTTTGTACCACCCTAAAAAACGGGGCGTGAGCTGCCTCCGAGTCCTGGCAGGAAAATCTCTCCTCGAGGGAGGAAGCGGTCCCGTGATCCCTGCACAGATCCCATTCCCAGCCCTAACATTCCCAGCGGGTCCCTGCACACCGGGCTCTGCACAGATCCCATTCCCATTCCCAGCGGGTCCCTGCGC
>NW_026623655.1:610364-645689 GCF_030028575.1 Malurus melanocephalus | reverse complement strand
AGCAGTTAGATTATTTATTATGATTAGATTATTTCTAGCACAGCCAAGAGAGGTAAAAGATACCACTAAGAAATTAAGATTTATAAAAACATGCTGTAAATTGTACTGTCAAGCAGAGAAATAGTGGAGTAAAATAAACCACACCAGTGGACTTGGATTGTGCTGTGTTGATTTAATTTTTACAAGGGTTGTGTGTGTCAGTGCTCTATATTAAATCAGGAGGTGTATAATAATGAGTTTTTCTTCCATGTAAACTTAGGACAGATTTCATTTCTGTGTCTCTCAGAAACAGCTCTTAAAAGATAAATCATTGTCCCAACTGCTTTGTTCTAACTGACCCTGGAATGTTTGAGGTCTTTTTTTTTTTTCCTACATTTCTTTGTTCTTGTACAATGCTTTTTCACAAATAGGTAAGAGCATTAAGAGCATTAATATATTTCCATAGTGGTGAAGGGGAAATTTTTATCACTTTGAAAGGAAAACGTCAATATTTTACAGAATACCATGAAAATCAGTATTTTAGTTCATTAGGTTATTTTTTAATAACTTCAAACCTTAGAGAGTGACATTTTTGTTTCGATGAAGAGTTGCTTATTAAGTGGTTTTGTAATTAGTGATTTTTTTTTTTTACATGGCCTAATATAATAGAGCTTATTGTGTTCTTTTTCTTTTGGCTTTTTCAGGCATGAATACAAGCAAGAGCGAGACAGTGAAAGAGCACCCATTAAAACCTTCGAGGAGATCCATGCCATGCCTGGCCCAGAGCCAAACTCACCCTCAAAGCCTGAGCAAGCATTCTTCATTCCTGCAGCCAAATCGTGTGCAGCCCCAACCTCTGAGTGCAGGGACATCCACAGCCACAGTGGATGTTGTGTCACAACGAGGTAAGGAGCTCATTCCAGCACTGATAAACTCAGTTTTATTCAGATATCTGCAGTTTGTTGGAGAAATATCTTTGCACAAACACCTGCCATGCTGTATTACCAGGTTCTTAAGTGAATCTTTATACTTCTTTTTAAACTAATTTTTGTTCTTTTCAATTAGGACATTATTTCCTTCTCTCTGGAAAAAAGACAAGAAAGTCTTGCTCATTTATGCTGGAGAAGCATATAAAGGTTTCTGTAGCCTGTCCTAGGTGAAAAAGAACTAATAAATATTAAGCTTTTGGCAAAAAAYGTGCTTACATATGAATATGTAGGAGGTGATGCATTCATTCATGAGCAGTAGAATCAGGGAACAGTGGTATGGTGAGGCTGAGAGCAAACAGCAAATCCCTCCCAATTTTAGCTTGTGTTGGAATAAGGAACTACTTTGATTTTAGGATTTCTGATTTAACAGATAAACCTGCCTTGTCAGATAAACTGGTCTAGTTGGAATCCTGATCACTGTGTGTCACCTGTTGCCAGCTATTGCCATCCTCTATTGCCACTCTGTGTGAACCTTTGTAGAGTAAATTAACTCCTCTGACTCCTGCTATTAAATTTTGATAAGCCTTTCTTTTATGTTGATAGATACTAGGCACTAATTATTGTTCTAATGAGTTAATTTTATCAAGTTAACCTTCTCTCAGGAATAGACTGAAAGTCTTCATTAAAGTGATCTTGCTCTTTTTTCTGTCAGTAGAAAGTGCTCTTCAAAATTTCAGTCCAAAGTTTTTTTATTTGAGTTATTGACAGCTTAAAAAAGTTTTGTTTTTTTTAAGTAAAGAGTCTTTTACTTAAAAAATACATGGAATGCTGATACAGATATTTCATTTGTTCCAGCTAAAGTGATGGAGACTTTGGAAAACAACCTGCTTAAGCTGTCTAACACAGAATACCATGATCCATTTTTAGGTAAGTTGTTGTCTGAACTGAAATAATGACAAATTAATGTTTCTTTGATTACACTCACAGTATTTAGGTGTGGAAAGACCATGCTTACCACTGAACTTCCATTTTTTTTGAAAGAGGAGACTAAGTGTGACTAAAGAAATCTGTGTTGTCATAAATTTCGTGATACTGTCTCAACTCTTAGACTAAAAGTAAACAGGGACTAATGAGAAAGAAGTGTCATGCATTCAGTGCATCCTTTTCCCATAAAAATCATTCATTTGGAAGCATGAACTTGAAATTCCTTTGAAGTTGTTGTTTCTTATTATTCCCGTATTGTCATATCATTCACTATTTTCATGGCTGCAGTTCTGTTGTTGTTTCTATTTTTAGTTATTTTATATTTGCTTTAGATATTTACACATAAAAAGTGTTACAGTTTGGAAAAACAAAAAAGAAAAAAAAAGTAATGCAGAAAATAGACGTATTGGTACTGCACTGCTTTCATTTTGATACTGTAATTAAGTCAGAGTGAGTAGAAAAGAAGTTATTTTTGAAAGAAGTTATCCCACCCTTTTAACTGCAAATTGAATCTGTAAATACACACATRGGTAGTAACTTCCAGATTCCTAAATTAAGTAGTTTTGAAGTTCCCTGGCCATCTATTTGACCCATACAGACACAAAGATATTGCTGCACCTTACACAACTGCTATGAAAAATATTTTTGCTCACACTTGATGAAGCATCAAGCTAGAAATCAAATCTTCATGCTGAGTGAATGAGATCTGCTGGCAGAAACCAGGTCTGCTCACCTCTCACATGATTTAGCATTCAATTTTCTTGATGCCTAAAATACGTGATAGATCAGAGGCTTCTCAAGGTTTCCWGGAGAGGCAGCTACTGGCAACAGTGAAATGGATACATTTTCAAAACCAAATATTCCAAAACAGACCAAAAATTTGGCATGAAGATTATATCAGAAAATTCTGTAAAGTTCCAGTTAAAGCTACTGCACATTCCTGGTGTAATTGCTTGCATGAATACTAGAAAATTTTACTGTTATAATTTCCGTTTTTTTCTTTAAATATATACTGGTCTGTTTTTCACTAAATTGCTCACACATACACATGCTGACATTATTGCCTATTTATACGTGTCAGCAGTAATTCTTTCTCATGGGAAATGATGCACTGTTTTTCCTTCACATTACTTTGTTTTAATCTGAAAAGATACATGGAGAGCCCAACAAGAAAAATATAGATTGATTCTTTTCAGTTCAAAATTGTATTAAACTTTGGTGTGGACAGTTCTGACTACAGCTATGCTTTTTGAAGAAAAAAAACCCAATATTTGAAGATTGTTAATATTTATTAACTTGATTAATGAATTTGTCCATGTTAAGTGAGTCAATCCCAAATTAGATAAGTGAAATCTGTGAAGTTATTCTGTATTTATAGAAATGTAACATTTTAGGTTATTCAGTTGCAAGCAGGAAAGAAAACAGTATTTAAACATAAATCCTAGAAGTCAGTAGTAACTACCTTATATAAAAATCAGCATTATGTGTTAGATTTGTGAAGAGAAATAAGGGGACAATCAAAAGGTGCATGTARGAAAACAGCCTGTGTACCTTCAAAATACAGTTTGTTGGTGCTTTAATATCCTATTTWTGTGGGTAAGAATTTGTCTCCAAGTCTAAAATTTTCAGTTTTATYCTGAATCTGGATGTAGGTGGGAAGAGGAAGAAAAAAAAAACTGAAAAAGGAATATTGCAGCTTGAACTTTGATGACCAAATAGGTTAATACAATGCTTTTGGTAGGTATAGTTTGATGGAGCTTGAAAAATAGGCTGATTAATGGGTATMATCATCTTAGTGAATATTTTCAAACTGCTCTCCTGAGAAGATGAGGGGAAGCTGAATGAAGTGAATGTGGTGAATTTTTAATTAGGCAGYGTTGTAGAAATGTAGGCCAAATGGCTTTCTCCTCTTCCTGAATTGACTGAAGATTCTCACACATGCCTTCTGTGCAGGGGATTAACAAGGCATCAGATAAAGGATTTCAGTGCAAAGGTTCTCTTTTATTTCAGTAGAATATAGATGAGGCCATAAATCTGCTGGATAAATGTAATTAATGATGTTAATGGRTTTATGAAATAAAAATGTAATGTATTGCACCTTTATTACTAACACAGATAAACGGGATCTATGACATTGTGGATTTGTGTTATTTTTCCTCTGTCAGTTTTAGGTGTTAAGCAGTGTTTTTAKTTTGAGGAATGGGTAAATTCAGAGTGATGGAGCTTCTGAGATACATCAGGGGAGCTTTGAGGTTTCACATTGCTGGAACTCTCCTCCTTCTGCCTCACTCATTCCCCTCCCACCTCTGGTTAGAGACACAAAAGGTGGAGTTTACTGGGTTGAGATGAGAACAGAAGCAACACTCAGTAGCAACTAAAACATCACTCACTAATATGTTTTTTTTAATTCTATTTTTTCCCTTACATTAGTTATTAGGATTTGTGCATAATAACTCATATTTCTTAGCAGGCCATGACATCCTTCCTAGACAGTTAACAATTTTGCCATGACAGATACCTTTATTCTGAATGTAATCCTGAATCCAGTTGCTACAAAGCTTATATATGAAAAAACTCCAGATTTATTTGCCATGCTGCAATACAGAGAAGTGACAAATGAAGAGCAGAACCAAAACTAACAATCCAACAAAGAATCATAAGAACTACATGATAAAAGCTTTCTTTCAGTGCTCTATTATAAAATGTAATTTCAGTGCCTACAAGTAAATTTTATGATATCATGATAAATTGAAGTGAACATATATATATAAAAAATATTAAAAAAGAGAAATATTCTGTGTAATAGTTGCAAGAAATTGTACATTAAGAAAACTCTGTGTTTGTCTGTTATGATAGTTTTTCATATCTTAATATACACATACAGGTATCTGAAAAACTTCCTATATTCTGTGTGTAATATAGTACTCCAGGTGCACAGCAAAATGAAATAAAACCTAAGCCCATCACAATGTCGTTTATATAGGTGTCTAGTGGTGTTCTACTCCAAGTTATTTGCTTTTTCTAGGATTTCTAAAATTAGGACAAAAGGGGATTATTTTTTTGATAATAATCTCTTTCTTACTGAAGTTTTTCAAAGCCTGTCCTTAGATGTGTAAAGGCTCAAAGGATTCAGTAAAGAGTCATTGTATCAAAGTTTGTGAAGCAGAAACTATTTAGGAGTAATTTTTATATTAATTTTCCTATCCATGACTATGCCACATTTAAATTGAAAAGCTTTTGCTACTGTATAAAATACATTGTGCA
Source organism: Malurus melanocephalus (assembly GCF_030028575.1). Lineage (NCBI taxonomy): Eukaryota > Metazoa > Chordata > Aves > Passeriformes > Maluridae > Malurus > Malurus melanocephalus. The sequence continues at coordinate 640,533 of NW_026623655.1, read as the reverse complement.
GTGCATGTTACAGAGAAATCAGGACAAGTTGTTTTTATCCCCTGTCACAGAATTAAAATGCACTCTTGGCCCTCCAGAAAAATGAGAGTAAGAAAGGTGGCCAAGGAGTTAAGTCCTAAAAAGGAAGATTCAAAAGGTTGACTTAGATATCTATTTCTAAACCAAATACTTGTGCATTTTTATGTTAAAGGATTTCCAAAAATGAAATTGTCACCAATGTTTTATCATGTAAGTGACCTTATAGGGCACAGYTTATTGTCATGCATTAAGTGTTGCCAAATCAGATGTCAAGAAGTGTTGATAAGTTTTTGTGGTGTATGAAGAGTGAAGTTTTTCATGCTGCCTCTACATCACAGGATAGCAAAGCAAAGCAGCTGCTAGGATGAAGAGATCTGTTATCTGCTTAATTAATGCTTGAATCCTTTTCAAATCRCTTGTACTTGAGGGTGGATGGAAGGTGACATTACTTATTTATGTTCCATTGTTCTAACAATTACATGGGTGTATCTGCTTTAAGGGTGTACTTCATTAAAGTGAAGTCCTTGACAGAATGGGTTGAATACTGAAATTCCCACTGACTTTATTAAAATATGATTTGAACTCCACCTGTAGAATTAGAAGCTRTCACCCTTTTCTCTGATTTAATATCCTTCTCCTTATTTGCAATTCAGCCTTTTTTTTTCTGTCTTATTTTTGCAGTATTGGTGAAAGCTAAAGCATTTYATACAGAAATTTTTCTGACTCAGAGTCATAATAGCATATTAATTTAACTTTCTGTAACAGGTCACTTGGGTATGTGAGATAATTGTGGTTATTTAAAAAAAAATCTGTAGTATTTAGCGTGGAGAATTCAACTGAACAACTTAATGAAAAATACTTAATGTTGCAGAGGAACTTTTAGGAATTTAAAATCCATGAAATTAAAGACTGTGGTTCCCACAGCAACCACGACTTGTTTCTAGGCTTCTGTTTAGGGTTTGGAATTACTGAGCTAAATGCTRTTCCTAATCCACCTGACTTTTCCCATGTCAGTGTGAAAGCTGAGATGGGAACTTGACTCAGGATTTGGGGGTAAATTTTTTGCCTGAATATGTTTCCAAGATATCCTAGTTTATCCAAGATAATACTATGTAGCAATAGTTCCTCCATCTTTTTCATATTTAACATATTTTTTCAAGACTAGCCATTTTCCAACATTCATTAAAACCTTACAGTGCAGACATCACCTTTAGTTTTACTCCTGCTGGGTGTGTAGGGCAAATATTGTCTCAATTTTTTTAAAAGACAATATGAGTAAGCTCTGAGGAAGCTCCTCATTTTCCTGCAACTCTCTTGGGGTACTCAACTAAGTTTTCATAAAAAACTTTATGAAGTTTTCATAAAAACTTCAGCTGAGCAATTAAAATAAATCCAGTGACAAGGAGAACACTTCCTTCATAATGACTTTATACTTTCTGCTACATCTTAAAATGCATTGCACAGTGCTTATTGCAGTATATTAATGTGCAATTTTTCAAATGCTCTTTCTGCATATGTGTAGGGGATTCAGCAATTTCTATTGCTTGTTTAAATTTTTAATGTGAGATGTTACTCTGGTCTCCAAGGTGTGCCTGCCTGGTCGGTGAAACATTTTGGGTCTCAATTTTGAGTGAAGCATTTAAAATTTGTATCACTTTGTGTGTTTATTTAATTGCTGTAAAAGAGGTTATGGACTTTTTTATTTGAATACTAATAAAAAGCYATTTTTATAGGCCTTCTACTAAAAATAGCAGTCATTTCTAATTTAAGATAAAGATGATAGCATTTCAAGTATAAATCTTTYACAGGAAAGGAATTATGTTGTTAAAAGGTGTAAACATAAAATGAATATTCAACTGTGGCTGTAGTAATACTGTTCATTTTCAACCATTATAATCTAAAATGAACCCATTGKTTTTTTCTGGTTTTCCTTCAGATGGAGGAAAGGACAAAGATACCTATACAGATGAYTCAGAACATGGGAATTATGATACTCGCACAGATCAGTCATTGCTTATTAAAAACAAGCTCACCAGGCAGAAAACAGAACCTCGAACTAAATCGTCTTTAAAGGTAACGGACACAAAACTTTATTAAATTGTATCGACTGTCAGAAGGTGCTTAAATGTTTTTAAAATGCAGTTTTTAAAGGACTACATGAGTTGCAGTCTAAATAAATGAGCATCTCGTGGTAAGAAATTTAGGTTGCTCGCAAATATTTGGAAGTGATAAAACTTTTAAAGTAATTTTAGGTAATGGTTTTAATTAACTTTTGATTAATTGTTTTAATTGTAAATTTATGTGCATTCAATCTTTAATCACTTTTAGTTAGCATTTAGCAATGGTTGTCATAAGTTRTCATAAGCTGTTGTTGTGGGAATGCAGCTTGGTAAAATTACTGAAACTTYTAAGTTTTGTTAAAAAAAACTTGATATGCTTCAGTGAGGAAAGCCTGGGAGAAGAGAGATGTATTTTGGAAATTGGATATAAGGAGTGCAGAATTTATGGATCACATTTTGCAGAAATTAGAGTTTAAAGAAGTGGCTAAGAATGTGTGTTGGAAAGACCCTACTGGAGGAAAAAAATACTAAAAAGATAAAACAGTGGCTAATTAGGATGTGAGAGAGAAATCAATAAGCTATAGTGGATAGAATACTAGTTAATGAAACAGAATGATGTAATTTATAGCTAATGAAGATTAATTTCTTGGTTTGCTAAAAATGCCTAAATAGGTTAAAAAGTTTTGTGTCAGTGTCTGTTTGGAGGCTGGAATTTTGTTGGTCACACAGACACCTGCTGCTCAAAAATAAAAGTAATGCCTTACTTGCTAGCACTGAGAAAACAATGTTAGAGGATTTTATTTATCCTGATGATTTTGGAGAACACTGGTAACAATATTAATGTTTGACCAACAGAATCAGTGAATGGAATTGGAACCAAAATCAAGCAATGTTATATAAAATCAAGGGTTCTAATGTTTTTATGGACTCATCTAAGAGGCAGTAGCCTCCTTTCAATAAATTTATATTGCACAGAATTTAGGATATAGGATTTTGAGCATGGAGTGGAATTCATGTTGTCTGGGAGACCTCAAGAAATTTTGAGAATTTACAAGAATCACATTCATGTAGCCAATGGTCAGTCAAGCATGATCTGTATGGAGTGTCAGATTCTTTTTCAAGCAGCGTCAGAATGGTACCTAGACACACAGAATTAAAGAAAAAAATTTATTTTAAAGAAAAAAAGAAAAAAAAAGGCATTAAGTGTAGGAGTATTATCAGGAACCTCAGCTAAAGCACTGGAAAAGCCATCTCATCTCAGCAGATAAAACTGGCCTGTTATCYTGCTTAGTAATTACTTACTCATGCTATTCATCACAATGCATTTTCTCCAGCAGTWCATCCACTGTTCTGTCAAAGAATTATGATGGATTTTTTGTTCAAAACGTTTTTTTTTTTTAGTTTTACTTTCTACTAGGAGAGCCTTAATTCTCCTTTCCATTAAGCATAATTGCTTGCAAATGTATGAAAAATGACCTAACCTCAAGAGGTTTTGAATAATTTTCTTCACGCTCTGGAAATAGTGTATTCTGCAGCAAAGGTTTTTTTTTTACCAGCCATTCTGTGATTTTTGATGTATTCCTGTAGGAATCTATAATCCTGTATTACAGATCTAGAAATTCTTGAATTACTGTCAGCTTCTGTGCTGTACCTACGGTGTGCTCTTHAGGAAATCATGATTTAGTTCTCTCATGGATTGTACCTGTGGCACTTTGATTTTAGCACTGAATGCATAATTGAGGGGTTTTATGGCTGTTTTACTGCTTGTCACACTCATCAGCATTAYTGCAGTACTCTGGAACAGAGGTGGATGTGATCTCTGAGGCTTCATTTCATAGGATGCTTTATAGCAGTAGCTATCTAATAATTTTAAAATAGGCTTACAGATAATTGTATTTACAGATCTGTGATTGTAATCACAGATGTGATCAATTCTGACATGAAAATGGAACTTCAGGAATGACATTTATGATATATATCTCATATATATCACCCTTCCTGGTTACATTTTAGTCTAAACTGTTGCAATGAGAACTTTTGGTATTCAAAGATGTTTCTCTGTTTCTGCAAGACTAGCTGAATTAGGCAAATAATAATGGATGTTCTTGTTTGATTTTGTTCATTAAGTAGACAAAGCCTTTTTTTGTTAAATGTGGCCTAAAAGACAGGAAAACAGTGTGGAGTCTGTAGAATTGAGACCATGCTACTGAGCCCTAAATAGTTTTAATAAAAGGTAAAGCTGCTGCCAAARCAATCTAATAACAGATGCTCTACTGTCTGTCTAGTAACAGGGATTTCACTGTGCTAAAGCAAAATACTTCTTTTTGTATTTCCATGTGAAAACCAAAATGGCCACTAGTTGTATATTTTCCAAGCCCTGCATTCAGGATGGTTATGAAGTTCATAGTCAGCGAGTTACCTTTCTTTCAAAGTTTAAAGAGGAGTTTTATATCTGTATCAAGTTTAAACAAAAATAGACTTTTTATGTCCCTATCTCTTTATATACTGACCTACTGGACGAAGTGGTTTAGAGTTTAAAAACATTCTTAAGCCACATCTGGCTTCTAGCTTTGACAGTTCCCTTCATCACAGCAGCTTCTCTGGAAATGTCCTCCTGCATTTGGAAGGAATGTTTTTGCAAATGAGGCATCTTGGTTTAASCTCAGCTGCATCAAACCAAAAGCCAAAACAGCCCCATGCCAGCTCCTGTGCAGGAAATGAATTCTATCCCAGCCAAAGCCAGCCCTGAAACAACCAAGCAGGGTTCTCCTCTTTACTGGAAAAAGGCAAGGGGGATTTAGATTAGTCTTGTATTAGAAAAGAACACCACTGTTCTGCCTTTGGTTTATTGTAGAAGTCTTTGTGGCAATTAGTTAAAATGCCTGAGGGAAACCTATTTCCAAAACTAGCAGAAGAAGGCTTCTAATTCTTTCTGGGACTGCTGAAAGCACAGAATACTGCAGKAGAGCTTYACAGCTGGTGAGTACTCTGACACATTTGAAATGTAAACTGATCCTCACAATAAAAAGTCTCCTCAGTCTGATCTGATAATGAGAATGAGAAACACTGCATTGGCCAGGAGTGGAAGGATAAAAGCATGTTCTTCTCTTCTTTTTAATGTCTGTAAGTTTGGCTTGTTTTGGAAGGGTTGTTGTCTACGTGAGAGACTCAGGAAGATTGCTGAAAAATTTGTTTGCAGCTACTTCTTGGTGCCATTGTCTTTCTCAGTGATAAGCTGCTTGAATGCTCCAGTAGTAATGAGCATTTCTTGTTGCTGTGATGAAATCCAATACACTTTTTTTTTCAGGAATTATTTAGTTTCAAATTATACGTGTGATACCTCATAAATCTGATTCTTATTGCTACATTTTAAAGCTTGGAAAGTCAGATAATTTTCTTAGAGCAATCAGATGCCAATCTATTAATCTCATTTTCTTATTTCCATGATTACGATTTATAACTGGTAATTTCCTATAGTGTGGGTTGATATCATTTCAGAAACCAAAGATTTCAAATTGAAAAATTGTGAGTCAGTCAGACTCAACTTTATCCATCTCAGMCAACTTTTCATCACCAACTGCTCTTGAGATTGCATAGAAAGTACAGCTTCATGGATGTGATTGTGCCAGGGGGTCTCAGGAAGAAAAATGAGTCCCAGAAATGTCTGCTGAGCAGAAATGAGAAATATCTGCTTTGCAAAGGGAAAGGTAGAAAATGAGAAGGTCTCTGAGTGGAAAGCTGATACCTGAAATGTTCTCGTTTCCTTAGGAAAGGGAAGCAGGCTTAAACAGATTTTAGCACTTGAGTGGAAGGCAACATTTGTCCAGAGCAGCAGCAAAATGAGTAGCAGTGAATTATTTTCTTTACCTATTGCTATTACATGTGTAGTAGGCAGATAGGAATATTTGAGAAGTTACACTTTCACTTCCTTCCATTCACTGCTTCACTGTTACWGTCTTTGATCTGATAAATTTTTTATCTAGGTAGTGCATTTTGCTATCTGGCAAGGCAAAGAAAGGATTTTTGGAACAAASTTTGCATTGTTATCACTGTGGGTTTGGGAACTATGAAGAAATGCTGCCTATACAATAGCTGAATTTAGTGCTTTTTTCTGGTAGTCCAGAAATGCATCCTGATAACACAGAATTAATTCAAATTAAAAGCTGTGATAACAAAYGAAATCATTATCCCAGAATGAATGGATGTGGTAAAGTGCAACAAAAGTCAACTTCATGTTTGTGCTTTTAGTGCTTGGCTCTCATGTCCTGTGAGATTTTGTTTTTAAAAAAAGCAAAAGGTCAGAAAATATTTCAGGAAATGCAGGGTCAGTTGTAAGTAATGTTATCATAAAGRTGAAAATTTAGAAAAAAAATAAACTTGTAAAGATAAATTTTCAGTGATCATGTATGGTTCTTAAGACTTCCTTATTAGGCTTCAAGAGCAAATAGAAGGGGTCAAATATTAAAAAATCTCCTGTTTCCTAAAATCCTCCATTGCTGCTCCCTCATATGGTTATATCGAGCAGACTTCATTTCAAAATTTTGCATRTCACCCAACCCACTCCTTTCCTGAAGTCCAATCTGTTTTTCATAATATATACAAATGCATTTTTCATGCTTACTCTAGAAGTCTGAACAGAATATAAATKGGAAGAGATGTCCTCTGTGAAGAAGCTAAAATAATTGCTAATCCTTTCATGTACTCCTGGAAAGTTAAACTGCAGTTTGATCAGGATGGTCAGATACTTCTGGAAGTCTTGCTCTCCATTCAGAAAAAGCTGTGTTCTGCACAGAAATATGATAGCATGGGTAATTATGGCAGCCTGCAGTGATACCTTTGATGCCCAAAATAGTTTGGATGTCTTTGCATATCCAAATATGTCCCCARTTTTCTTTCCTCGGCTATTTGCACAAGAAGAATGTTGGCTAAATCCAAGGAACTTCTTTTTATAGATTTGATTGGAAAGGTAAACTCTTCATATTTTATAGCTTTGCTAAATATTTGCATTGTACTTCTACTTTTTTTTTTTTTTGCTTGAGCCAAAACTCCTTTATCTAGGATAAATTGATCAATGTGTTTTGCTTTGTGAATGATACCGGTCGTATTTTGAATTTTGCACTTTTGGACTTCAAAGCAGTGTGTCATGTGATTTGTTGCACTAATCACAAGCTATGAGGCAACCAAAAATGACAAAAAACAAGGAACTGCAGCAGATCTGTAGTATCAAAGCCTCAAAGGTAACAGTTTGATGCAAACCCATGTATTTTGATTCTGCATAATGAACAAACATAATGTTGTGTGAAGTGGTACTTCAGTTGAAGTTCTTCTGTTTAAAGACTTTGAAAGAACAAGGTTAAATTCAGTTGTTGAGTTTACAATCTGAGCTATATTGCAATAGTTTTTCAACCCAAATTTAAATGAGTTTTCACCTGTGTAAATGTAAGCTGAACAGATTGATATTGTTTCAGAAAATTTGGAGGAGTGGAGAGGATGAGGAGGATTAGAGAATGTTGTTTAGTCCTTTTATACACATTTTTCAGGTGAAACAGGAAATCTTCAACAGAACAGAGGACAGTAAGGTCTTTGCACACAGTATTTGTCCTGATGCTTTTCTCCTTTTCTGCTCCTCTTCTCTGTTGAGAAAGGTGAAAAGTGAATCAGAGATTTGCTGGTGCAAACCAGCAGATAAATAATAAATGATCTGTGCTTGAGTGCCCACTGTGCTGATTCATTGTGCTAGGTTTAGACAGTATACCCTGACTTAGATGTTTCATTTAAATTACTGCTCCCTGTTCTCCTTAGACATTGTGTAGCTCCTTCAGATCAAATTTAAAAAAAAAAAAAATCTAAATCACCATATAAATCCTTTTACTGGCACTTAATTACTTAAGTACTTGCCATATTACTGTTGGTATTGGTGGGCAGCATTGCTTGTGAATTGCACAGAAGTGAAAGTAATGGTGTCAGTAGCATTAAAGTGAATCATTCTTTAATCTGATAAGTGCATGAATGTGGTAAGTACCTTCACTATTGCACTTCTCCACCTGTGGGGGTTGTTTTCTGGAAGTGGTCTGGGATAAAAAGATAGATTTCTTTCTGCTATCATCACTGCTCATTATTTCTTTGACATTGACCCCAAATAATTCTGCTTGGTCTTGATGAATCTGAGGTCGCGTTTGGATACTGTCATTAATCTGAGAAATGAAATATGTTTTTCTAAGACTGAGGAAAGTTTGATGTTTCAGAAGTGAGGAAAGAAAGGCTAGAAATAATAATCCAAAGAAAGGCAATGAAGTGTGTTACAAAAAGRTAGATTAATCACAGTATGTCTGTATAGAAGTTGCATGAGCAATTCTGTAAAATGTGRGAGTTTTGGCCAGGCTTTTTGTATCTGATTTTGCTTCATGAACCATAAAAGCAGTCCTGGTCTGGTTTTATAAAATACTTGTGCAGGAAGCCTTCTTTACTSAAAAGCAGATTCCTTACTCATGTCTTGAACCTGAAAAAGTTTGGGTTTTAAAACCTTTCATATTCAGAGTTGCACTTTTGAACCTTCAGTCTGTTACTTGACCTTCAAACCTCTGCATCGTMGAGATTTAGGTCATTAAATCTATATCATTATTTTAAAAAAATTATAAAAATTAATGTTTTTACTACCATTCCCCTTATTAGGAGTGACAGACCCTATATTCAGTGCACTAACAATCTTGATTGGACACTCGACTRCCTTAATTTGGATTTTGGATGTTATTTATCTGAATATGAACAAAGATACTGAGATGCTGGATGTTCTTAGAGGGATCCAGGGCACAAGTCTTATATGGAGTGGCTGGAGTTGATTAGTTTGGAGAAAAGGGGAATATTATTGCTCTCTACAACTGTCTGGAAGGAGGTTTTAGTCATGTGGGGGTCAGCTTCTTCCAAGTGACGGGACAAGATAAAACATTCTCAAGTTGAACCAGGGTGTTTTTAGATTGGATATTAGGAGAATTTATTCGCTGCTGGGGCGGTCAAGAATTGGAACAGGGAAGTGGTGGAATCACCATCCCCAGAGGTGTTTACAAGATGTGTAATGAGACCCTTGGGGACATAGTTTGATGGTGGGTTTGGCAGTGCTGGGTTAATGGTTGGCCTCAATGATCCTAAAGGTCTACAATTCTAAATTGAAGCTTAATGTATTGAAATAACRTTCCCAGGTGTAAGATGATGCACTCGTTTGTAACAGTAGATGGTCTGAGACAGGCTGTTCCTTGTTTTTTATTTTGGGAGTTAAAAAAGCAGAGAAAGAGGAGGAATCTTGTCAGAATGCCTTAGGGTTTGCAGACTGAGGAGTTCTCAGAAGTGCTAAATGTGTAGAAAGCTGGCAGCGAGAGATGTGGGCGTAAGAAAAACCTTTCACATAGAARCAAGTGAGCTGCTCTCCAGTATTTATAACGCTGATATCATGCACTGATACATGCTTCTATTTATGAATAGACAGTGTACCTATTGCATGTGACTCTGAGTATTTTGAATTTCATACCCAAACAGGATTAATTTCTAAGACCAGCATGCTGTTGGTTGGAAGATGCAGCATTTATAAACATTTTGTCCCGTATATATTGGTGTAATGTATCCTGCTTTAAACTCCCATTCCTCTGGACAGTTTATGTTTAAATGAGTTGATGCATTCTCCAGAAGTTGATGATAGTTTCTCAGCTTACCTTTACAGATCTCAAAATCTTCAGGACCTGAGAGTGTGGGTCGACAGCTGTCTGAACATAAGCCAAGGTCATTTGTGGCCTGTATSAGAAATACAGCAGGAYTGTGATTGTCCCTCTGTCCCAMCTTGRKTATTGTGTCCARTTCTGGGCCCCTCATTTCAGGAGAGACCTTGAGGTGCTGGRGTGTGTCCAGAAAAGGGCAGTGGAGCTGGTGAGGGTCCACAGGGATTCATTCTTATGAGGAGTGGCTCGGGGTACTGAAGTTGTTTGTTGAGAAGAGGAGCCTCAGAGGAGTCCTCTCCTCTCTCTAAAGTGATCTGAAATGAGCTTGTAGCAGGATGGGCATCAGCCTCTTCTGCCAGTCAACAGGGCGAGAGGAAATGGCCACAAATTGCACCAGGAGCTGCTCAGATTGGACACCAGAAGAGTTTATTTCACCAAAAGGGTGGTTAAGCATTAGAGCAGCTGCCCTGGGAGGTGGTGGAGTCACCATCCATGGAAGTTTTTGGGACACAACTGGATGTGGCACTCGGTGCTATGGTTTAGTTGCCAAGGTGGGGTTTGGTTGGACTCAAAGATCTTGGAGRGCCATCCTGGCCTGATTATTCTGTGATTGTGTAGTCTGTCACCAGCTGGTTTAGTCTCTGTTCTGAATCATTCAAAGCACAGAATGCAAAAATAGCAGCATGTAAATYAGGGTTTCCATGTCAAGGTCAGATAATTTATTCTGTTTGCAAGCATGGTGGGAAGGAACTCGACAAGATTGCTCCCATGGCATTGAAAAAACACTTCAACTAGACTATGCAGGGAAACATTCCAATCAACAGCATTTCTTCTTAAATTTCTTTACATTTATTTCTGTCTTAGAGCAAATACAAGTATGTTTGTTCTGTAGAATTGCACAGGTACAAAGCTGAGAAAATTGCTTTAATTGACTTGCCTTTAGTTCTTTTTAATTCCCMCTTGAAAGTAGGGATTAACAGACGTTCTTATCAATATACACCACACAAGAACTTAAAGGTTTTTACACAGCTGAAATAACTGGAATATGGGTTTTGTGAAGCTGTTTTATTTACTTTTGTTCAAATTAATTTGAAATCCTGACCAACTGATATATATAAACTTTTTAGTTCTTCTGAATTTGTTACATGTTCATCCTTCAGATATGTGGACATTTCCATGGTTTAGGAAGTGCTGTGTTATGTGCAGTTCATGATGGGGCTCTTCATCTTTACRGATGCCATATTTAGAGTATTTTAATTTTGTCTTTGCTAGAGTGATGCCATGGCATCATCRGGACTCTTCTTCAAAGATGGCAAAAAGCGCATCGACTACATCTTGGTCTACAAGAAATCAAGCCCMCAGGTAGAAAAAAGAAGCACATTTGAGAAGAATTTGAGAGCAGAAGGGCTGATGTTAGAACGGGAGGTGAGTTTTGTAGCTTCTGTGGCATAAAAACCCCTTTATAATACTCTCACATTTCACTGAAATGATAAAAGATTCCTCACAGTATTACAAACCTTTCCGTCAGGCTGTTCCCATCATCTGCTTAACTGTATTGAACTAAGAAGAATAGTCTGATAATGTGTGTTTAAAATGATTTGGTCTTCTGCACAGAGGTTTTTAGCTCCTTATATTTGCAGAACAGAAGAAGTTTCAGTAACCCAAGACATTGCTTTAATGTAGAACCACTGTGTCTTTCAACAGGGTGCATGATGTTAAATGTCTCACTGGTTAATCCATAGCTAGTAATAGTAGTATTAATATAAAAATGAAATTGATATAAATTAAATATATAAATTAYTTATATAATTAATATAAAAATCTGCTTGTCTGAGTTTGTGGAGATTCAAAATTTATTCTRTGTAAAATTTATTCCATGTTAAAAAGTGCTGCATGAGGTCTTTACTTATGTTCATAACCAAAGATCTTCCCTACAGATCCTTTTGTCACTCTACTCCACATCTACTACAGAGTTGCATGTCCAATTCAGGCCTAAAATCCAAATTTGACCCTGAAGAGTGCTTCTAGAARGGAGGTTGCCATAAAGGTTTAAATTATTGATATTTGTTTGCTTGTTTCTGCTCTTTCCAGCCAGCTGTCACCAACAGTGATATCATGTTTGTTAAAATCCACTGTCCCTGGGAGACTTTGTGCAAATATGCAGAGAGAATGAACATCAGGATGCCTTTCAGGTATTGTGAAAACTATTTTAAAAAAACCTTTAATTTAGTGCTTAATATTGGAAATTCACTCAATTAAATCTAAAATGCAATCTTTACTGCTCTGTAGCCAGGCATGCTCATGTTTATTTTAGTGATGTGGTAGGGAAAGAGGAGAAATAAATTAAGTCCTTTTCTTGCCTGATTTTTACACAATACTGTGTTACTTGTTTTCAAACTTACCTTCTAAATCAAAYTGAGCATATGTCTTTAGAAGACACTGTCAGTAGTTCACACATTGTTTTGGATGTTCTTGGCAGAGTTTCAGATATTCTCCATCTGAGCTTGAGTATCCTCCGTGATTTTAGGGTTTTTCTAAAGTCTTACTGAAAGGCAAGGAAAATGACAGAAAAATCTGGTGTCTTCCATGTCTCCAGTATAATRATTGTCACAATTTGAGTAAAATGAGGTCCAGTAGCTTTCCTTAAACAGAATAATGAACTGAGTTTCTTGTCTGAGTGGRAAACAAGTTCCATCATATGTTTTTGCAGTAAATATTTATTATTAATTTGTTGGACAGGTTAATATCTATTGCAATGATACACAAGTCTTTCAAGGAGAAAATGTGCCTTTTCAAATTGATTAATAATATTCTTAGAGAGAGAAAAGTGTACTGTAAACCTCCTCAGGAGTTAAAGTGATTAAACTAGTTAAACTARTTAACCTAAATGTCAAAGTTGTGTGGCAGATGGAAAATGCCCTTAGAGCACTCCATTCAATGGACAGAGGAACCTCAAGCCATACAATTCTCCCACAATTAGTGRATACTGAGTGAACTTAYCCCCARAAAGTTTTAGGTCATCCTTAGRTARATTTTAKTAGGCCTYGRAGGAGAAGAKAATYRGACTTGATGATCTTTGTGAGTCCCTTCCTACTTGAGATACTCTGTGATTCTAAAAAACCAAATTATTTCTCTTAGCTTTTATCTGYTTTATCAGTTAAACCTGTTTAATCAGGTTTCTGACTGGTTCTAGTACACAGTTTAAGAAGACAGATAACCTTCCCTGTGCTATTTGAATGCAGTATATTCATTTTCTCTTGCAAAGTTTTGGCTTTTAGTTATAGTCACTAAAATATACCAAATGTCAATGCCATAGATGAATATAACATGTGAAGAATTAAGTTCATACATTTTGGTTTCATTTTRCTCAATCCAGGAATCTAAACAAAATCCACAGAATTATTGTTACACAGGTTATTTCTGTTTCTGAAAAGCAAAAATATTTCTGAGRTTCACCCACAATTCCAGAACTTTTTTAGAAGTGCCTTTTTTAGAAGTGTTTCCCACTCTACTGTCTATGAAAAAATGCATGTTTTGAAATGTCCAGTGTTCTTTTGTAAGAACCTTTGTATGTGTGCTTTTCAACTGTCTCCTACTTGATTAATCTCAACTGATTTTTGCTGTTCTTTCAGGAAAAAATGTTATTACACTGACTGGAGGAGCAAAACCATGGGCAGGTTGGTGGGTGATGTGTAGCTTCTAATTTTGTCAGATAGTCACCCTGCTAAAGAAAATCCATTYGCAGTTGTAAATTTATCTGTGAAACTTGGGAAATTAGATTATTTTCCTGAAAACTMAAAACATGTCAGCTCAAAGTGTTAAAATATTCATCTGTAACAAGGTGCAGTGCTTTAAAGCTTTGCCACTTCTCATTTTAGAAATGTAAAAATGTTTATGGCAGGGAAACAAAAAAAAAACCACACTTATTCTGGCAACAAAAATTTAATACTGGTTCTATCTCTGCCATTATATCCTGTGACACCAAGGCACACTTCTTTAGCATGAAGGACACTTTAGATTGTGCATTTTAGATTCTGGCAGTCAGAATATATCAGTAGATTTGCATATCCTTAGATATGCAAACATATTTTCCCTCCTGCGTGTCCTCGTGATGGGGAGCAAATCAATGCCACACACTGAAGGCTGCTTTGAATTTTTATTTCYAGCTTGTCAAACTCACTTGTAGCTGTTGCTGTTGGTGTTTTTGTCACCAGAAGAAGGGTAGAAGAGGGCATGGGGCAGGTGAAAGGGGCCTGGGAGTGCTGGGGAGTGGGAAGAGGGGACACTGACTGTAGTTACTCCCCTTTGCTTTTATCAGACATTATTATGTCCTTAAATCCTAATCCCCCATGGAAAATATGCATGAAAATATTTGACGTGAGGCAAATATCCTGAAAGAGTTCCTTATCATGGGTTTTTTCTAGATGGATTTGGAGATGAGATTACTTTTGATTTGGGTTTTCATACTGTTGCTTCAGATGATAAAGAGCCCTGATTATTTCTCTGGAACAGTTCAAGTGGTGTCATGATAACAGTTTCCAAGACAATCAGCTAACAACAATAAACAAAGCACTGTTGAGTGGTAAAGTGAGAAAACTTTAAACACACAAGCTGATTCAATATATTGAAATAAGCCAATTTCTACCATAGATTTACAACTGCATTTTGTCCTCTTCCCAGTTCATGTGCTTGCTCCATTTTAGCATGCWTTATGAGATGTGTGTTATGCTTTAATAAAAGGCAAAATCAACAAGGTTTACTTCAAAATTGTCTCATTTAATCTGCATCTGGTGATTTCTGGTTATTATATAAATTTTCCTTATTTAGAAGTGAAATGTTGAAACATGAAACTTAAGTTGCAAAAAAATTAAGTAATTTTCATGCCAGATTGATTTTTCATTTGAGACAAATGCTTTTACCTGTGATTTACTCTGAGAATTTGGGGATGAATATTTTTCTGCATGTATTTTCTTAACATAATAAGATTAACTTAATATAGTTAAATTAACTTAATCTAATTCAGTTCACAAAGAGTGCACAAAGGAATTGTCTGAAACAAAAGAAACAAAAAAAGCAGTGATACCTAAAATTGAAAGCTAAAATTGATCAAGACTTTTCCCATAAACAATTTTAGAATACTTTCATAATAAAAAAGCTGAAATTAGATGCATTGTTTTTCTCTTCTTCCTGATGCATCTGCATATTTTCCTCATTAAAAAAAAAACCTCTGGATTTTGATCAAAATAGCAGCTTACAGAAAAAAAAGCTTAAAAAAATAAAGGGGAAACTGCACTTACATRCACTGTGTATTAAGAGAACTTCCACTGGAATTAATAATCAACTCACTAATGAAGGTGTAATTAAGGAGACACTTAAGGGATCCACCTGTCAATTRTCTTCTGTTTCAATTTCATGAAAATATTGTTTTCTTTGGCTGATAATGGTTGGTGTTGAACACAAGTGCTGTCCCTTGAGTGCAGTAGCAGTAAAACCAGAAGGTGCACCAGTATCTTGCAATATACAGCAAGAAGAAAATTTTGAGAATTTTTAGTGTAAAATCCTCCCACATTTGGCAGAAATTTGTCTGTTACTGTGTGAAATAAGGGTAGAAAGGTTTTGCTCATGTTGATGATAAGAGGGACATTTTCACAAGGGWCATTTTGCTGCCTGAGAGCAGTTTACTGTGTCATCACTTATTACTCTTTATTATGAATATTATGAAGTTATCTTCATTCACATTATGAAATAACATTATGAAATTTACTTTTTTAATGGGCATTATGAAATGTGTAGCCTTAGCTGCAGGCAATGAAGTATTCACCTCAGAGAAAAAAAAATTGGTTGCTTAGCTTTACACTTCTTGTGGATATAAGATATATATGCTTTATATATTCATGCATACATATTCATTGAGTAGAGCCCAAATTCCACTGAAAAAAATACTATTTAGGGAATGTTTTTCTCAAATTTAAGACTTTTTCTGAATCTCTGATGTGCTTGTTGTGCCATGAAATAGCACTTGTTTAATATGAGATCTGCTCCTTGAATAACCATGTTGCATTGCAGTTGAATATGATAAAGTATAGGTGAGCAAAGAGCACAAAATTGAAGCATTTGTTTGAAAATTAACTTCACTGGACTAAATTTTCTCCTGTATAAATGACCTGCTGAGAGATCATTTAAACAAGATGCCGGTAGAAAAAAAATTTATGTTTCCAATAATCTGATTGAAGATACAACATTGATGTTCTCTTTGATTTTTGTAGTATCAATTTTTAAGAATCTGGAGTGCTGCATCACCATTTTGGTGTGTGTAACATATCCTTTATTTCATATTTAGATATATTATTTTGTAAGGCAAAATGTCAGCTCTTGGATTTTTAAGAAAATTTTGCCGGGGAAAACTTTGTTGCAATCAGAAAACCATAATCTCATCCTTAGCACTATCATACTTACTTACAAATTTTATAAATTTTCGTGTCCAAGTTTGCCAGGCAAGAGAGCAGGGAGAAGTTTCACTTGCTTTGTTCAGTGGGGCTGGAGAAAATTATGAGGTATGTTCTAAGCATAAGCAGATCATCTGCCAATTATTAATTAAAATTAATTTCTCCAGGCTCAATACTGCAGTCCCATGAATTTTACTCAAGTAAAGTGTTCAAGATGGATCACAAATATTGTTAATTTTGCCTTCTAACTCCTTATTTTCTTTTAGTTGCTTGATGTGGAGGTTTCCTGCTTTTATTTCATTTCTAGTACGGTGTCACTAAATATGCAATCTGTAGGTAGAAATAAGGAATTGAGAGCTTGTAAATTTGTCTTCTCATCTCAGTTTGCAGAGGAATATTAGAGAATTGAAAAGTTGGCTGCCCAGAAATCCCATGAAGCTGGACAAGGAGGCCCTGCCTGACCTGGAGGAGACAGATTGCTACACTGCACCCTTCAGCAGGGCACGGATCCACCAGTAAGTGCTGCTTTTGGGAAAGCAGGGCCAGAAACCACCAGCATTTTCTGCTTTCTCAYTTCCCAGCCAGTGCCACAGAGGTAGTGCTGACAGATGGTCACTGGGATTTGGGTTTTTTTTTTTCTCTTAAAGAGAAAATCTGCTCTGTGTTACTCTGTGCTGGTCACTCAGTAACATAAACTGAAATTTGACTGGGAAATGAACGTTGCCTTTTTGGTTTGGAAGTTTTTTTTAGTTTTTCTTTCCATTGTGTTACAAAATGCAAGTGCTTGCTCCAGTTTTCTTTCCTTAGTCCTTTATTGTACTTAGGCAGAGCCTGTTGACATTGGGAAMACTTGGAAGCAAGTTAAAACCAGTGATGATGTTTTTTTCTCCCATATCAGATCTTCATTTAAAAAGATCTTTTGCCTCTGAAAATACAAATATCTATACAACAAAACTGTGTTCAAATCAGCATGTTGACAGTGGTATAAACTGTGACTTAAATTTCTTTTCAATACCCAAAAAGTTCAATTTTAAAATTCTGACTGTTTCATTTTTAAAGTATTTTGTGATAACTGTTTTAGATGAAAAACACTAATTTAAAGTAGAAATATGAGTTAGGATAAACAGGATTTTTCTGCCTAGTAAAGAGCTGATATGCTAGTGAACTGACTTTACCCCAGAAAAACAGAATGATTACATTATAATCTCAATTTTTTTTTTTTTTTGGGTAACTTACCATGCTGTACTGGATCAGTCCCCTGGTTTTGGTGCTTTCTCCCTAACCAGCTCAGCTGACACAATTATAGTATCACTTTTGTCACAGCWGAGCAGGAAAAAGCTCCTGCATATCACATTTCTTGGGTCCAGAATGGAACCATCTGGCCAAGGATGCTTCACTTGGCTCCATCCTGGGATCCTCGAAGGAAAAATGGTTGTGGAGCTGCTACCCAAGTCTCTAGTGCATGGATTTTTTTAATTTTTTTAAAAAAAAAAAACTTTCAACTCATGAATAGTTTGGATTTAAGGCCACCATTGCTTCTGAAGATCTTTATTGAATTAATTCTATCCAGAACAGAAGTTAAACAAGATAGTAGGATATTTTTGATTTTACATTTAGTTTTGCTTTCCCAAAAATAAGTATTTTTTTGGGAAAATCACAGTTATCCTGTGGTAAAGGTAAATGTATTGGACCTGCTCTAGGGGTGTAGAATCGTATGTCCAAGGAATATAAACATTCAATAAATCATTGTGAAAAGAAAGCCCTTGAACAGCTTTGTTTCAATGTKTGTGCATTGTTTTGGCTATTAAGATATTCTTTATGTTAATAGTTTCACGATAAACAACAAAGACAGCTTCTTCAGCAATTCCACAAGAAGTAGAATTGTGCATCATGTGCTCCAGAGAACTAAGTATGAAGATGGAAAATCCAAAATGGGTGAGAATGCTGTATTTTTTWCCTAACCCAAATCTATAAAATTTTACATCTTTCCTTACCTTAAAAATTACCATTTGAGTAAACTCAATTTTTTCCTTTCCTTGAAATCTTTTCACTCACACAGAGTTGAAGCAATGTCCCATTATTTTCTACCTGGATATTTCAGTGAAAATTTGCAATATTTTATGCTTAATTACTCATTCCTTATAATAACATGCAGAGCTTATCATAATTTTACATTATTGAGAGCTCCAGTAAGGGTAACATGTACCTCAAAAACTGACTGTGTTTTCCAGGACTGATTCTGGTATTTCAGCTTCTATCCACCAATTTCAGTCCAGCAGAATTAATGTGCACTACACTTGATTTATTTGAGGTTTCTGTGCAGCTCAGAAATTGTAATGCAATTCCAAATAAGGATTTATGAAGATGATACAAATTACAGAAAGTTGTTGCTTGAGTTGCTGAACAAAAGCAGAAAAACAGGGAGAATACGATTCTTATATATCACCTTTGCAGTTGATGATGGCAAATTTCATTATGAGATTAGTATAATTTGTATATTTGAACAGATAAAATCTGAATTCYACTATATGTACCTGTTTCTTGGGGAAACTCTTGGCTGCAGATCTGCTCTTAAAGGCTTTGAATCTTTTTATTGTACCTATCAACGGTTATTTATTTTCCATTTTTTATAATGTGCTGTGCTAGTACAACAAATCTGTTTTTAGGAAGACTCTAGGAATGGATCCAAAATTCAGTAGTCAGTCTGGCACAGAGCACTGCTCTGMTAGGAAGTTCTCAGCTGGCTCATATTTAAAAATACCATGTTTAGCTTTTAACCCTGCAGGGGTTCYACTGCCTCAAGGGTTGTCCATCCGTGTCACTCTCTGTGCTTTTCAGATCATCTGGTCACCCATAAAATCTGTGTCACCTGCTCTCAGGAATGCATTGTGAATATAACTAAATTGCAGATTTTGGTCCTTGGGCAAGTTGCTGTCTGGTTTGACAGAGCCAGAAATCTTGAAGGGATCAGCAAGATCTGGTGAAATAATTTGGACTATTAATTGTAATTTTTAGCAGCATTCTTATCATCCAACACTGAGTTACRTTCTGCAAATGTAACTTGAAAATTTAAACTGCTTGAAAAATGTGCATAAAAAATTGATAGTAGAACTAATGCTTTTTTGGGTTTTTTTTAGGTATTAATAGGTTACTAAATAATGGAACATATGAAGCAGCATTTCCACCACATGAGGTAACCTGGTTAATTCAATTTTTAGTTTCATATTTAGGTTAAAGCTTGCACTAGTGAAATAGAAAAAGATAAACTGGCTATTTCAGAAGTGTGTTTAACCCTGTCTCTTATATCTGGCTTCCATTACTCCAGATGTGCCAGAAAARGAGATCAATTTATTATAAATAATTTTATTGTAAATCAAAAGAGCATTTCTATTAAAATAATAAGAAGAAATACCTAAGGAACTTGCACATTTTTAATAGTGCCTAGTACTTATATTTCTCTGTTTGGTTTTTTTTTTCCAGGGGAGCCACAAAAGCAGACATCCCATCAAAACACACGGAGCACAGAATCACAGACACCTCTTGTACGAGCGCTGGGCACGGTGGGGGATGTGGTACAAATACCAACCTCTTGATTTAATCAGGTATTAGTACTTTGAAGATTTTCTGTGAAACAAAAACTATATTCTAAAACTATATTCTTAAATTCTATATGATTTCCTATAACATTTAGCTATTCCCTGTTGTCAGATATATCTGGAATTCTCTAAGTTGTTTCTTTTGGGTGGTCTTTTGTAAAGGCTGTTAATTTTAAATTAACAGCATAAAAGCCTGCATAAAAGATGTAGTTGGAACAATAATGTAGTTCCARTTGCTCAGGAATGTGCAGTGTGAAAATTAAAATACAAACCCATAATCTGGTCAGATGAGAGACACTTGCCCCATATGAGAGCACCTTTGAGAGCAGATTGTTATCCACATGGCAGTCAGAGTTACCACAGGATTTAAAACAACCCAGTGTAAGTTTAAATAGATCATTATTTATATGTCTTGGAGTTAATGTCATAGGTTATCAAATGTAAAGCAGAGAAATATATACAATTGCAGTTAAATAATGTGATATTTATGCATTTTATATAGTTTCCTCCTCTGACACAGAATACCAATAATTCTTTTTCTTTGCTGTCAGTTTTTATTCCTRATCTAAGTCATTACCAATTATTGGTGTAGTTCAGCATGTGCCATGGGACACTTTYATGCTGTATCATCCTTGATTGACTTTCTGATCACTGCTGTTTCATCTGGTCTAGCAATTGAATCCCAAGTTTTTGAAGAATTAAAGTTCAGTCTTCAGCCTGTGTTATTAGAGCATTGTCATTACTAATAATAGTTTGAAATATATTATCTATCATAAACTTTTTTTAAAGTGGAATACTTAGGTCATACTATTACATTATCCCTTTCCACAGATTTTTTGTGTCTGTGTACATCCATCTATCTATCCTTGTTAGAATTATTCCACTGCTGTGTTTGKAGAGACAGATAGAGGTCACCATAAGTTTTAGTTTTAAACAATGTATGTGTTTCCTTTTCATGTAGGCGATACTTTGGTGAAAAAATTGGGCTGTATTTYGCCTGGCTGGGATGGTACACTGGAATGCTTATTCCTGCTGCCCTGGTTGGGCTCTTTGTTTTCCTCTATGGATTATTTACAATGGATTCCAGCCAAGTAAGGTAAAATCCTATTTAATAATATGTAACAGCTTGTTGAAAATTAAGAACGGTCTGGTACAACTTGGATTGCTTTGCTGTTAATTGCTTTGCAGAAATGGTAATAATGTAAAAATAACCAAGTAGAATTTTGGGTGTTTGAGTCAGGTAATTATACTTTGTATATTTGTTTTGGATCAAGCCAGATGTGTGACCACTGGCAGCAACTATTCTTGTTGCTGCATCTGCAGTGATTCCCATCAAGGCAAACCAGACCAATCTTAAGGACCAATTCTCATGTAGCTGTTGATCTGATTAAGGCTAACAGGTGAAAAAAACAGACATAYTCCCTCATTACCTCCATCTTGCTATAACTTGCAGAGTGTAGTGCAGTTACTAAGCTTCATTTTTGCCTGTGCCTTTTTTCCCCTCCCTCCATTAATTGTGGCAGAATGGAACAGGACAGTCACCTCCTACATGTCCTATGCTGGTCCCAGGAAGACTTGGAGACAGGATTCCTGTTTAACAGAAGGATGCATTTATCTTCCTTGCTGAAGGTTGCAGGGTATTTTAAATCACATGAAGTGGGCTAGGTCTTGAGGGTTTCTGTCCTCAGTTTTTTTCCTTTGGCTGCTGCTTGGGAGCTACAGACAAAACCTGTTTGAGTTTGTCCCTGTKGGGGATTCTTGTGTTGGGTGTCACCCTGAGCTACCTCAGACAGGAGTCATCCATTAGCAGGGAGATGGACTGCACACCTTCTTATTCTTGCTGTAGTCTGGGCCTGAGAGATTATTTGTCTCTCAGAGATTATTTCTGCATTGATTTAAAGAAAATTCTAGATAAGCATCTGTAGGAGTTTTAAATATCTGTGGTTTGATTCTAAGCACTGCAGCTTACACACAAATGCAGTATCCAGCAGCGGTTTGGAAGAAATAGAATTGGATATGTTCCCTGAAAAACATKCAGACACGGGAAACCCAGTGGAAATTAGAAATTTAAACCTAGTGTTAGTGCATTATGCAACGTCCGAACTGGCACGTTGGCCCAGATTCAATATTATTCAGTAAAAAGGGTTTGTTATACCTGCTATAAGGAATCCGTGGATGTCAGGAAGTGCTGATTTAAGTATGATAAATTCTGTCAAAAAGCCCTTTTTTTTTTTACCTGTCTTATGTACTACAAAACCGGAGCTTGGCAAATGATCAAATGGGGTTTGCAGAAGGATGCTCTCCTCTCCTCCGAGGTGCAGGGAATTGCCATCAGCCCCCCTCTAGCGGCTGCAGCCAGGAAACGATGGTTTTTTCTTCTTTTTTTTTCCAGATATGCAGCAGCTTCAGCCAAGAAATAATGAGCAAATAATAAGCAAATACAATGTATGCATTGCCACAGAACCAAACATTGCTTCCCATGGCAGCCATAGGTTTTGTGCAGCAGCAGTTTGAGAGTTATGCAAAATGGTTTCATACCTAAGAACAAGTTTGTTGTGGTTATAACTTGTCCAAGTGCCTGCCTCTGCTCATGCTCAGGGTCTGCTAGCAGCTGGCTCTTTATATATGCACAGATAAAAATATTATATAAATATGTTATATGTATTGAATGTATATATCAGCCTGTGCCAGGAGCCCATCTCAGCAAGGTGAGAATGGAAAAAAAGGAAGGGTACCACCAAAAGGGAGCAAATATCCCCCTCTCACACTGACTTTTGTCATATTGTCTCTCTCTTTTGCTCAATTACAGTTTTAGGGAAACAATCAGCTTTACAGTCAATGATTTAAATGTGTTGCACAGTAAGGAGGAGCATGAAATGAGTTGGGAAGACAAAAACCCTGAACACACACTGTGGTATCAGAGACTGGACCCTAGGATAAGAAAATACGTATATTTTTCCCATGTTTAGAAGCAGAAGTTTCTCCATTCTACACACTTCTCTTTCTTGTCACAAAATAATTGCAGAAGATGGGCAGTGTTACAGAAATGGACATGGAAATGGAAGATTTTCTTGTCTTGCATGGGTTTGGAATCAAGCTTGGTGATATTTGGGAGAGAATTTGCTAGAAAGAATTTACTTGAGAAGTGTAATATGATGCCCAAAAATATCGTATACTACCCTATRATCCATAGTGCTCAGGTTCTTGATTTGGGATTAGGCTTTTCAAGCAAAATATTCACTTTTAATTTATTTTATTCATCCAGCTTTGTGGTGCAGGCACCGTTAACTAACAGAGAACAAAAAAGGCATAACCACAGAAAATCCTGGGAATGCTAGAAGTGTTTTAATTTAAAATAAATCCCCTTTCTTTTCCTGTCTCTAAAGCAAAGAGATCTGCGAGGCAAATGAAACCATTATGTGCCCTATGTGTGAACGCAACTGCACACTACAAAAACTCAACGAGAGCTGCATATATGCCAAGGTAATTATTGTGTTTTTGCCACCAAGATCATTTTTATTGTGTAGTGGCTGCCCTGGGTCAACCAAGATTCCTGGAAAACATGTTGTTTCTCTACAGATGGTGTTTTCAGCYTTTGTAATTCATCTTTCTAATAAGGGAATGCTCTGAAATGGTCTGAGGATTTTCTAGAATTGCTTTTTGTGAGCATTCCCTTATTAATAAATTATTAATTCTTTTCATCAACTTATTAAGTCCCCTCTGAATAATAGTCTAATAATAAACTTTTTGTAATGTTTTGCTGCTTTCCTCTTTAACTGTCTTCTTACTCTGTTTCCCTTGCTTTCTTTATAATTGAATTTTTGCTCCTGCTTTGCTCTGTCAAACTAATGCAAAGATTTTTTTGCAGTTAAATATTTTGCTACAAGAAGCTATTCTTCCAACTTAAATAATCACAAGGACCTCTGTATGCATGCATTGTTTCCAAATGAACAATATCTTTTGATAATCATAATGCTGTAAAAGCAGCCTTGGCTTTTATCTTGCTATTCTTTATCCCATAAAATAAATCTTTCTCAGAAGCCTTTGTTTATAAAATATGATTGTCTCTTCCACAGCATTACAACAAAACTGCAGCTGTGTCAAAGAGGAAATAGATTTTGTATTAGATTTGAACATTTCTTGCAGATAGGACCAATGCTGAGTAAAACTCAACATTTCAAATCTATCTATATTTTTTAAAATTATGTTTGCTATTTACAAATTTAATTTTCTGTGTTATAATGCAGACGTTCAGAAGTTGTTTTGTAGCAATAGCAGTGGATACCACTGGAAATATTGGACTTAAAGAAAAAGGGGGTTTTGTTTTTAAATACTGCTATAACTATATAACAGAAGATGGTTCCATGAGAGGTTTTTTTTAACTTTTTACTGATTTTTTTAATGTGTACTTAAGGTGAAGCTTTTTTAATTGAAATAGCAATATGCAAGCTATATAACCCATCCCAGAAATGCCTCTTTTTAGAAGGCGATAAGTGCTTCTGCAGTAAAAACTGCAGTTTTACCAGGAAAGTAATACATTTGACATTGTGGTATCCCTTTAACTTAGATCCTGTTTTTCAACATCCCCAGCTAATAATAAGCAGATTTTGTGTCTTATATTTTCACTGACATCATGTGCTTAAATCATGCAAATTTTAACATTTAATGTCACATTGTAAATAATTCATTGCAGCAGAGAAAATGTGCCAATCCATCCATACTTCATTTCTTTTCAAATCAATCCTTTGGAAAAAAAAATAGATGACAACCAGAGAAGGCAAGGAGTAACCACTCATATTCCATCTTCTCAGGCACTCTTTTCTCGTGTCTAAAATTATGGAAATTCGTGTAAGCTCCCAGCCTTTCCTGCCAATGCTTTTGTTCTGAAAAGCTGATCAACCTTGGATTAATACACAGAAAACAAACAGGAATTGTTTCCTTTCAGGATTTGTCTGTTCTGGATCTACCCCAGCTGGGGGAGGAGAGAGAGAATTCCCTTTGGGAGGGCATAGGATTATCTGGCCACTCAAATGATGAAGAAAAATTAAAAAAAAAAAAAAATAGCTTTATGAAGCTTTTTGTAAAGATTATCATGTAATGCTAAAAAAAAGAGTTCACAGCAGCTTCACTCATTACCTCTTGCTACAAACTGCCTGGTTTCTAGCAAGGATTTGTTGCTCAAGTTGAGCAACAAATACCTGAACATGTGTCAGAACTTCCACTGTGTTTGTACCCAAATTAGTAAATGAAAACAATCTGTAATGTTAGAAAATGACAGTCTGATTTGAGATTAAATCAGTTTTTGTGCTTTCTGAAGTACTGTTAGTGCTGTCAGTAAGTGGAACTAACATTTTTTAAAAATAAGCCATAGGATCTGCTGCCTGGAAAAGGAAAATGGCATTTCCTGCTTCTTTCTTGTTCCTCAGATGGAGCTGGTCAGCATTTTCCTCTGGTTTTGCTGTTGTGGGAACATGACTTACATAACCACAGAGCTAATAAGCAAGGGATGCTATTAGTGATTCATTTCAGGCATCAGCACCCTTATTCTGGATTGAGTGTTTTAATCCTTACTCACTCAAGTAGTTCATTGTAGAGTACGTAAACATTGAGTTAATTAGGAGTAGTGAGTTGCTCTAAGTGATGTTCATCTCCCCCARCCTGGGAGCTGCTTCATTTATGTAAGGCCTGTGCTCATGTTTCAGATTATTAAACCTGGTGTCRGGGTTTTTTTGTTAAATATCTGCCATGTTTCCCTGCAGAGGATCACTGTGGGCAGGATAAAAAATCCCATACTCAAATGCTTTCCCTGCCAAAGTTTTGTGAAGTTAGAGACAAAATACAGAAGAATCCTTTTCCCCTTGTTGTTCCTGCCCATTTCTTTCATCCCCTCCCACTTACGTTTGAAAATGTCACGTTGAAGTTTATAATTGAAGGGAAATTCAGGTAATACCTGAAGAGCAGTTGAATGGCTGAATGACCAGGCTCTGTCATTTTCATATTAAATGGGTTCTTTGATCCGTGGTGATTCTCATGGCTTTGGGGCAGGTCCTGCAGGGCACACCTTGGCCTTGGCTGGGGCAGAATGTTGATTTAGGGTGGGTTTGAAGTGCCTCAGCCCTTATCTGATGGTGACAGCATCACTCAGCTATGCTGACTCAGCAGGATGCAATCTTTCCCCTTCTTGATCAGCACTCTCAGTCTCTGCATTTGGCCTTTAAGAGAGTCAAAYCTTAATTTTGAGTGTGGTGCTGTGAAACTTTCACCCAAACACTGTACAAAGATAATGCCAAATCAGCAGCCAAGTGTTTGTTTGCTACTCTTAGCAACATTCTTGGTTAGGGTTGGTTGATTGGTTCATTTCTTGGAAAGATGCACTCTTTCCTGAGCAGAATATCCAAAATCTCATCCTACTTATCAATACTTATTGATAAATAAATCAATACTTATTTTCAGCAAGTATGAGCAAATAAATATAACTAAGTATAAATAAATAAAGAATTTCTATTTCAATACTTATTTTCAATCAGTAAGACTTAGACTTTGCAGCTGAACTAAAAAATCATAAAAGAGTAAGATAAGGGATAAATAAATCTAACTAACTGAAGAGCATTCATGAGAAGAAATCAACTTCACAGTTTACAATTGTGGAGATTTCTGGGGAGTGATGTTTAGAAACTATTTAATGTTTGTTGGAGTTTAGGTGCACAAGCCTTTTAAGAAGAAATAGTAAAATAGAAAAGTAATTTAAGAGGCTGAGGTGTCTGGGTAAAAAGGAGTACATGGTATTTTTATCTGCAGAGAAACTGCAAAATAACTGGGTAGAAGAATGAAAAATAAATAATAGTATCTCAAATAACACCTCAAAAGAGATATTAAGTATACAGAGGGGGAAAAATGAAGAGATTTTGAGTTAACAAAAACCTTAAAATAGAAATGGTTGGGATTAAGCTTGACCTACCATATGACAAGAATTCTGGGTGAAATTTTAGCCTGTCTGGACATGGACAGAACAAGAACAGCTCAGTGTCTGTGAAACACAGCGACTGGTGATGCATGAAGTGATAGTTTGGAACAGCAGAATTCAAATTTTATTGGAACACAGAGTGTGACAAACACTGGGAGAAGAAACCTGCTGGTAGGACTGCTGATTAGAATGCTTAGATTTGGCTTCTGCAAATAGTTATGTACTCTGGGATTATTTGGGGCAAATGATGAGGTGGCAGTATTGKTTTTGCCTGATTTATTTGTTTATTTATTCAGGTTACACATTTGTTTGATAATGGAGGGACCGTCTTCTTTGCAATTTTCATGGCAATTTGGGGTAAGTACATTTTTATTTGTTTGGTTTTTTTTTTTATTTTTAGTTCACCTGACCCTTTTATGTGATTAAATGATAAAAGGAGATTATAGCCCTTGATAGAAGTTAAAGAAGGATTATAATTTTGCCGCACAAACTAATATTTTCATTTTCATTAACTTCAATTTTTATGCCAGTAGTGGCTAATGTAATGACTGTCTTTAGGGTCTTAAGTATCTTTTAAGTCTGAATTTTACATTATTCAGGCCAAAGTGCTTTCAGAAACAAACATGTAGGTTAACTTACTGCCCTTGAGCAAATATAAAAATGACATTTTGCAGAGATGTTGACCAAAGCTACACAAAGCAGAATCTTACCTGGGTTCTATTTCTCTATATTATTTCTAAGAAAGCAGGATAATAYCCTTCCAGGAAAACCACAGGTTGATCATTTAATTACAAAGCAGAGGAGTGATGCTCTGCTGCTGAGGTTGTATACTGGTAGTTGTTGTGATTTTTCCTTATTTTTCAAGGAAATGAAATGGTTGTAAGGTAGCAGCTGCCAGTTTTGGAAAAAATGAAAGGTTGTAGATGGCAGGGAGGAATATAAGCTGGAAGAGGCATTACAGTG
The DNA here is from genome assembly GCF_030028575.1 of Malurus melanocephalus. Classification (NCBI taxonomy): domain Eukaryota; kingdom Metazoa; phylum Chordata; class Aves; order Passeriformes; family Maluridae; genus Malurus; species Malurus melanocephalus. The sequence continues at coordinate 612,780 of NW_026623655.1, read as the reverse complement.
GAGGGTGGGAGGGTGAGAGGTGAGCCATGGGAATGCCTGCAGGAGGGTGCCCTGCGCTGCCGTCCTCTCTCGTGTCTGCTGGGTTGGTTTTGTCATCCAGTGCACCTCCAAAACTCGTGTCACACGGCTCCAGGGAGTTGTCTAAGTGAAGAACTGAAGRAATAACTTATTTTATATCTTGCTTGAAAAAATTGTATCCCTATAGCCTATATACACATTATATCTCATGGTTTAATTCAGCAATCCTTCACATACAAGACCAGTTAATCTGTGTCTGATATGTGGGACATCAAAAGATTGAGGGTCCTGATTCATGATCTTCTAAAGAAAACTCCTGTCCTCCCAGCAGCACCCATTCAGCACCCCCATGGGTGGTCAACTTTCAAAACTTCCTCCTAATCTGACATTATTTCAGCTCATGTGTTTAATCTGAAAAGGGTATATTGACAGAGTTTATTTTGGTTTTATTTTATATGAGAAAAAAGGTGCATTTGACCTCTCAGTATTTTTTTTTTAATTTAAAAATAAGGTCTAGGAACATGATATAGATGTTTGGAGTCTGATTATACTTCAATACAAGTTTTTACATACTCATGGAGAAGACAGAAGCACTCATGTTTTTAAACCTATTGAAAATATTTTTACTTCTGCAAACAGATGTGGCTTCACCCTTGATTCTGTAATTACCATTGGATGACTAAAGAGTCTAGCTTTTTTCAGTTAATTGAAGTTTGGGAGAACTTTTGAGCTATAGTTTTTAACTTGCCCACATACTTTAGAACAGGTTCACTGATACTCAAAATTATTTTCCTGATATTTCAGAGGTTAAAGAAAATAACTTATAAGGAAGAGATAACAGAGGCGTATTGGTTAAACTAAAATTTAAAAATAATAAATTCATGTCAGCTGAAAATTAATTTGACTGGGGTCAATGATACCCTAATAATTCAGTAAGAGCAGAATATTTGAGCAGCAGAAATAAGAAACTTTTTTATGCAAAGCACTTGTGCTGTTTCCTTACCTGGGTCACTCCTTGTATCCTCATAAAGCCTCCGGTGGGAAAATGGCTCAGACCTCTTCAMAGCACAAATAAAATATCCAACCAGGCCAATTAATGCACACCCCAAAATGACTCCTATGAGGACACCCACTATGACTCCTTCTTTGTTGGTTTTGTCTGGGAGAGAAAGAAATAAAGACAAAACAGTAGAATGGAAATAATAAACCTATAAAATCAGTGAGTGAGACTTTTCACCAAGGATCTGAAACACTCTGGAAGTGTTTCACTAAACCAGTCTCTCTCTCTGTAGAACCTTTCTGTCTTTGCAAAAAGAAAACAGACATCTCCATCCTTGAGGTTTGGGTTTAGGAAAAATAAAAAGGCATCTAAATCAGTTTTTAGTCAAATGAAAAGGTTTCAGGTTTAATTACTGAATCAACCACTATTTTTTTAATTCAATAAATAAGCAGTAATCTTTCTTTGAATGCAATTATTTATGAGCATCTAAGCCAGCAGTTAAAATTGCAGCCTCTGAATTTCAATTTTTATGTGTGCAAGGTTAAAAATTCTTTAATGTTTCTTGCACCCRTTCAATTAGTAGAATAAATGCATTCCTTCTGGATTTTCCTCCAATTTCATAAAACTTTTCTTCAAGGTATTCAATTTTTCTTGGAACTGAGCTTGCTCTTCAACYCTCCTTCCTTTTCAGCTATCTAAAAATCAGGTACATTTTAATTATTAGCTAAGTATTAACTATGATGGGAAACATGAAAGTCTGATGCTCCTTCAACTCTTAGTACAAACTGTTCTTTCAGTCCTGCRTTAAAATCTTGAAAGCTAATTAACAGCAAAAATTACTGTGCCTTTTAATCTTTCCTTTTCTGCTCCTGAAGACCTGATTCAGAAGAGCAGGATAGAAAAGTGCCATGACAGTTTCATGTCCCATTGTTTCCCCACGCAWGCTTAACTTGGTAATTAAATGCACAATGAGTAATTCCTTTGCAGGTATTTAGAAGAAGTCATCTTTGGTCACCAAAGTTTCTGAACTTTCAAAAGTTGATGTGCTGTATGTTTTAAATGTGATTTCTACAATATTTTGAAGGTCCAGTGTAAATAGGCAATGCCTGTCACTAGGTTCTCCCTAGTGTTAAATAATGAATTGAAGAGTATTAAATAATGAATTAAAGCAGTAAATAATTTGAAAAATACATGTTTCATTTTAAGTGTGCTTTAATTTTAGTCTGTCCTAGGTCACTTGTAAATTTACACATCTCATAAAGCCTCCAGTTCAGTTTTAAAAGAAGATTTCAGCATTATAATTTGATTAAATCAATTGGGCTTTAGTTCAATCCTTACCTTGGCTGGCATCTTTTGGATTGGGTGGTGCCATGGAAGGGTTGCTGGAGTTACCATTCA
>NW_026623655.1:607311-609599 GCF_030028575.1 Malurus melanocephalus | reverse complement strand
TTGAAAGTTTTTTTTATACAGAACCTGCAAGAAATTCAYGTTTGTCTATGGTTTTATTTTACCWAACCAAGCTATTCAGTTAAGACACAAATAAGTTGGTAAAAGAAGTTAGTGAAATCTCACTGGTGCTGATGGTGAAAACATTACATTCCTGAGTGTTGGCTATGTAAAAATAATCTAAAATAATATTGATGATCAACAAAATTGGTCTCATCTTGATCAATATCAATTGCAGTATAGATCACATAAAATGTATGATAAGTTATTCTTCAGCATCATTAATTAATTTGGTGTCCATGGATGTGGGAAAATACGGAAGTTTTTCAAGGACAGTCTTTGCATTTAGAGTTTAATATGCAAGCAGTGCTGCTGTTCTCTAGATTAGCCAAATTTGTAGAAAAACCCCAAACGTGCATTAACTGATCTAGTAAGTATTTAAGGAAGCTGTGAACAGATTATGAATGGAAAAAACCAAAACAGGTTSTGCTGTTTGGTTCACTGGTGTTCACATTCCTCAGCACCATTCAGTGAAAATCAGTGCAGGAGGTGTAGCCTGAAGTGAGTGGAGCTGACATGGACACAGGGTTAGGCTGCACTTAATTTACCTACATTGGCTCTACCTTTTTTTTATTGGCATAAAAAGGAGGTTTTTATCACATTTCTTCAGTGGTTTCTGCATTTTTTTTTCCTGTGCTGCTATCTGAGTAGAAAAAGTCAGTTCCAGAAAGAGGAAGTTTGAAATTTCTCCTTCAGTGTATGGCTTTGCAAAGAGATGTTGTGGCCTTTATTTGAGGTCACCAGGATGGGAATGGAGTTTCCCATAAAAATGGCCCTCCAGTGTGAACCTGAGTATGTAAAAATAGATTTTGGCGTAATAAATTAATTGCAGCATTTGCTGGTCACAACCCAGTACCTGCCAGTGATAGGCATAGTGTCTGCAAAACCTCTGCAGTTGTCAAGAAAATAATAATTTCAACTTCTTTTTATGGATAGATAATTCAGTCTTTATAAATTCAGAGGACATTCTTTTGCATGCCTTTAAATTGAACCTTTCACCCTTTCCCTACCTTAGAAAGTAATTYGATTTACGGAGTAAGTGGTGATGTGATTAGCAAATTATTAATGGCAATTTTTTTATCTGAGATAACGTATTTGCACAATTTTCACACTTAACAAAAGCCTKATTTTTACCTTTACATCAGTGAACTAAAAGTAGATGGAACATAAAAAGTTATAGACAGACTACTTAACTTTTAGAATTCACAAAGAAATAATTGCTAATTATGGTCCCAGAAACATTCTGGTCATGTGGCTCTTTGCTCTAAAATTCAGATTGCTCTCAAAAAATGGCATTCTTCTAAATTTAATGAGTAATGAACATTACATTTTTGGGCCTAAATATATTTTAATTTTTGTTCTGAGGAAAAATAGTGTTTTAAATTTTTAGTAAATTACAAAGAGGAATATAAATGTGAATKGTAGCCTTTAATAAATTTAATTTTTATCTTCTGCTTTCTGTCTAGCAACCTGACAGGTATTAAAGATTCCAAAGATTGTTTTTCCTGTCAATTTTTRGTAGAACTCAACAGAAGCAATAACAATTGTAGTTTCTAACAGCAGTTTGGTATAAAGTGTCATACATGGAACRCTTCTCTCCACCATCACCATCACCTCTCACCAGCATTTAAAACAGCTCTGAACTTTGAGAGGAATTCTGTACTGGAATGGGATGGGATATAGGATAGGATATAGGATAGGATAGGGAACATAAATACTCACTAAAGTATGAGTTGGAGGTAAATATTGCCATTGCTAATGATTGCTACTTCTCTGCTTTAATACTTGGATCACAAAATAGGTTTTRTTTTCAATTATTTTCTCAGAAATACACTCTAAGTAGAATTTGACTACAACAACACCGATTGCCTTTATATGCTATGTAAAAAATGCGAATATAATTCTAATAAGCATTAAAAAAACCCTTCAGACTTACCTTTAGGCTCTACCAAAGTTGACAGGAGCTGYTGAATGCTGCTGTGGCCCGGAATGCAGCAGGTCTGGTGAGGAGAGGACAGTGCAGGTGTGGTCAGGGTGGCTTTGTGACACCAGCCAGGAACACACTGTGCTGGCCAGGACAGGAGAGGAGAGGTGGGGCAGCCCTTSCCTGCWCTTCTGGGATCCAGCCCCWCCAACCCTCTGCAGAAACTGCAGTATTTGTAGTAAACTGGGCAGAAAGTTCTGCTTAAACATTTCAAAGCCTTTGAGCTGGTGTTTCATAGCTTTCTGTA
>NW_026623655.1:565022-606077 GCF_030028575.1 Malurus melanocephalus | reverse complement strand
CCATCACTGCAGGAGAGCATTGAGGTGCTGGAGTCTGCCCAGAGCAGCACAGTGGGGCTGGGGCAAGTAAATTGTTTATTGGCATGAGGTAGGGTGGTCTGTGACAGGAGGGAGGACAGAGTCAAATGCTGTGGGTTTGGTTTTCTCATGATGGTTTATTTCTTTGGAATCTAAGATTCTCTTCAGTGTCTTATCTAGCTTCCAATTCACATTAATTGCTGTGTCTGAGTGGGCATGAATCTGACAGACTGACCATGAGATCTGAACACAAACACCACTAATCAATGTCTGAATCTTAACAGCATTAATCAAATGCTGGGGTCAACCCTGTTCCCATCAGCATGCTCACGTTGTGGTGCTGATAATTCTGAGAATTTGGGACCCATCACTGCAGGAGAGGCTTTGAGGTGCTGGAGTGTGCCCAGTGTTCAACCTGGAGACAAAAAAGCTGAGAGGGATCTTATTGCTCCCTCCCAAGTGACAGGATGGCAGGAAATGTTYAGATTGGATATTAGGAAAAATGTCTTCACCAAAATTGGCATTGGAATGGGCTGCCCAGGTGGAGTCACCATCCCTGGAGATCTTTAAAGATGTGGATGTGGGCTTGGTTTAGTGGTGGATTCAGCAGTGCTGGATTAACAGTGGGACGTGATGCTCTAAGAGGTCTTTTCCAAGGTAAATAATTCTGTAGTTCTGTGATTTTAGATCTTCATCATTGTCAATACTAGCTATAAACATAATTTAAATAAGAAACTTTCGGATGTGTACAATGGGCAGAATTGCAAGCTGTATTGATTATGGTCTCACACTTATATTAGAAATAATTGTCTAAAGAATTATTTGAGTAATAAAACTGATGTGGTATAAAACTGTATTGCTTGAAAAAAATGAGCCTGGTTTAATTTAAATGAGATCATACTTTAGCTCTTTATTAATAGATATCATTGTGTATGCATATTCTTGTTTCTTCAAGGAAAGATTTTATGTTTTGAATAAAGTTAAAAGCAAAATGACGAATATAAAGGGATGGCAGTGTCTCATATTGACAGATACCCATCTCTGCACCGATAATGCAGAAAACAAAAAAAAGATTCTTGTAAAATAGTGTTTTAATTTTAACAGGGATTATTCTGAAGCTACTTAGAGCTTTTCAGATTCTGTGGGAAAACTATCAGACAGTGGGTGATTATACATATTACATTGCTGATTTTAAGATCTGCATGGCCCTTTTTTTCCCCTGTGATTAAAGTGCAGTTGTTTTCCACAGCCACAGTCTTCCTGGAGTTTTGGAAAAGAAGGAGAGCTGTATTAACCTATGACTGGGACCTCATAGACTGGGAAGATGAGGAGGTAAGAAGTCAAAAATACATAAAGTTTGTTATCAGCATGATTAAAGTCTCAGTATCAATCCATATTGTGTGTCAATCATCTGAGTTTGTCACTCAGATCATATTKGTTTTTGTAGCTCTGGTTGCAGAATTAAAAGGTATGTTTGAGACTGTGCAAGGATATTTTGCCTTTTGAAACTAACATTGGAATTCCGAACATAATTCTACATTTATTAAAAGTATCCTTTGGAAAACTGAGAGGAAATTCTTCCCATACAGAGGACAGGAGCTATTTCTGATGTCAGCACAGTTCCATGGTTTCTTGGTCTGGAAATTCCTGATCCTGCATAAAAATAGGACCAAAACAAGCAACAGGACAGAAACTAGATTTTTGTATCCTTCTGAGAGGCATAGCTTATCCTTGAACAATCCACTAGCAGCATCAGCAATAAAATAAAATGTTATTATTCCATAAATCACTAGGCAACGTAGCTGTAAATTAACTATGTTGGTGATTTAATTGCAGTTTAACTCARTAGGCTTCACTTGTTTTACAGCTTTCCACAGATTGGTAGATAGAAGCTGGTGGTTTTTAATAAATTCTCTCATGACATAAAAAGCACCATTATAACTGGCCCTAATTTATAGTTTTCTTATCAAATTCTGTAGAAGATCTAGAGTCTAAGCAATATGAGCCATGATTCTTTTTAACACATAGTGGGGAAGACTCCTGTGGTTTCTGTTCTTTGCTTCCAAGGATTTAGGTATTTGAGTAGAARCATTATAAAAATYACTWGTAACARTATAATTTTCTACTGTATTGCYYRTGTCTGTCTGATTCTTGAGAAAAAKAARTAATGMAACAAATGGAATCCTCCCTGTCGTTGCAGGAAGAGCTGCGTCCCCAGTTTGAAGCTAAATATTCCCAAGTGGAAAGAGTAAATCCCATCACAGGAAAACCTGAACCCTTCCAGCCTTTCCCTGACAAGCTCAGTCGACTGATGGTGTCTGTCTCAGGAATATTCTTCATGGTGATGTTTCATARTATTAAAATTATTGTATTGTAATTCATCTTTTTCTGTTGTAAATAATAACTTGTCATGAGTGCATTCATTARGATTAGTGGATTTACATAATATAGGCAAAACTGATTGTCTCAGTCTTGCTGCTTGTTCAGGGATCTCTTTTTTTCTCTAGTTCTAAAATAGTTACATAGTTCTATTGAGAAGAAAATAGTTGGAAAATAGTTCTATTAAGAAGAGTAAAAGAACAGTAAAGAAATGTTTTAAGTTACCTGGTTTTGGTTTTTTTTTCTCTCAAATTCCTCTCTCCAAACCAAAAAATAGCAATTTTTTTTTCTTCTTTTTTTTTTTAGGGTTTTTTTTTTAAAGTCTTATGAATCTGGTTTTATTATTTCAGTGGCTATTATTTCAGATGTGATTTCTTTTCTGCATCCTGTAGATTTCCCTGGTCCTCACTGCAGTGTTTGCAGTGGTGGTGTATCGCCTGGTAGCCATGGAGCAGTTTGCTTCTTTCAAGTGGTATTTCATCAAGAAGTATTGGCAGTTTGCAACGTCTGGCACTGGAGTCTGTATCAATTTTATGATCATCATGTCACTCAATGTTGTAAGTCTTCTGTTCTTCTAAAGGGGCAATTAATTTAAAATAGTGATTTTTGCAAACTTGCTGAATTAATGGTGTATTAGGTAGATACATGTTCATGTACAGTGTCTGARGCTGCTATTTCAGTGGATTTTTCTCCTCTGATGCAGTGTTTTTCAATGTTTTTTTCTAATACCTCCTTAATTTTTTGCACATCTTTGCTTATGTCACCATATTACAGGGGTGCAGATCGCTGCTTTTTGAATTTGCATTTTTTAAATATTACCTTCTGCAATAGATTTCTAAATTGAACTACATATTTTTTTGGCTGAGATTTTGCTTTCTAGGTCGTTTTTAATTACTGTCTTTGGATTCTTCCCTTTCTTATTTAAAATGCAGCTGTGACATCAGTGTTGCACAGTCCTAAAATCACTGTGATCCATGATTTTGGTCAAAGTTTTTTCTGTCATGAAACAGCACAGGTTTAATAATTTCCTGTTGTAGCACTACAAGGATAGAAAGTCTGTTTTTTCAGCTGCAATATTATTTATCATCTTCCTATTCACATGTAAGCACAAACAGATAAAAAGGAATAATAACCCAGCAAACATTGGCTTTTAATTCTTTTAAGGAGATTGTGCCCTCCATACAATAAGAAATAATTCTTACATTTATTTCTGTTGTTATTAATATTTCTGTTATTATATATGATCAAATCATATATAATCATATACATGATTCCAAGTCAAAAAAGTACATTCAAGTGAACAAGCAAAGCTGTTAAAAATAACTTGTTATTTTTGGTACACTCAAGGAAATATATTTCAGAGTTGGCAAGTGTTATTTCAAGTGTCATTTAAAATAAAGACTGGAGACAGTCAATATATGGAGAGATAAGGAARTTTTCAGTAGAAGGYTGATATCYTCAACCAATATCCATATTCATGCAAAGGAAAACTGTACTTGTCAAGGTTTTTGGCTGGTTTTTGGTTGCATAAATCTGTTGAAATTAGAGGATAAACCTCTAACTGTTGATTAGGGAAACAGTTGATGTCTGAATATTTTCCTTGATCTATTTGCTTTTTTTTAATCTTTATTGTATATTTAATGTAGATTTATACAGATTTATAGATTTATAGATTTATGCTTATTTTTAGATTTTTAGATTTATATAGATTTATGCTTATATACATTTACATGGATAAAGAGAATGGGACTGRTTCAATGAAATCTTTATAGGAAATTATGCAATTACACAGCTACTGCATCACTCTCCCTTATCTGCCCAGATTCCTTGATTCTGTAGAGAAATAGAATAGCACACTTTTGCTGCTTGTTTTCATTCTGGATTTTCATCACAACAGCCAGGATGTGCTGTAYTTACACCAGCTCATTTCTGTTTCAGGTGTATGAAAAGGTTGCCTATCTCCTGACAGAYTTAGGTATGTAAATCTTGACTAATGGTGTGGTTCTTGCTGCCTTTTTTATCTTCTTTTTATGCCTTCATTCCATAAAGAAACTTCCATGAAAACTTCAACTAGGAAAACATTTCTGGCATTTCCCTGAGCAAGTGAGAAATATCACAGAAAGAAAAAAAATCATGATTTCATTGAGGAAATAATATAAAACTAAGAAATTTATTCTTCTGCTCTTAAGGTTTTGCTGATRATGTTTCAATAGATTTTGCTCCACTGATTCCAAGTGCTTTTGGCTTTTTTGGGGAGATTGGGATTGTTTGTTTTGTTGGTTGGTTTGGGTTTTGTTTGTTTGTTTTGGGCTTTTTTGTTGTTGTTGTTGTTGGTTTTTTGTGGGGTTTTTGTGTTGATTTTTTTCCTTTGAATCAAGATATCTTTAAGATAAAAAATTGACACTGGTTTCTGCTTTTTTTTTTCCATGGGAGGGAGACAGTTATCTTCCCACAGTATTGTGATTTATTCTAAACCAAGGAGCTTCTATCTTTTATTTCCACATAGAAACAGCACAGTCTGAGCTGGAGCAATGAAATCAATTGCAACCTGACTTTAAACCATTGCWTGTTTTGTTAGTGTTGATTGATTTGTGAGCAAACTTTCACATAACTCCATTCCATTCTTGTTTATATAATGTATATTGTGTCTTTCTGAAGAGCATCCTAGAACAGAATCTGAGTGGGAAAACAGCTTTGCCTTGAAAATGTTCCTCTTCCAGTTTGTCAATTTGAACAGCTCCATCTTCTACATTGCCTTTTTTCTTGGCAGGTAAGTTACCTTTGCCAGTTGTTCTTAAAGGAAAACTTGCACAAAACTGAAAATCCTCATTATTTTCATAAGTTTGAAGAAAATGCAGTGACAGTTTGAACTGTAAGGTTTAGGTGCGAGTTGATTTCTGGGAATATTTAAAATACTAAATACTTTTAACTGTATGGACCCTTGAAATGGAACCCTTTTACCCATGAAACTAGAGAGTAAAAATTCTGCTTTTTTATGGGTGTCTGTATGACTTTCCTACTAAATAAGAATTCAGARCTTCTGAAAACACAGCCAGTTCCTTAATGGGGATCTGTATTTAGTCCTGTGCCAATAGGATTTTTTGTTTTTCTTGTTCATTCCCCTTGAGTTGCATTTCCAAGAATGTATKTCTGTAAATAGTAAATATTGTCTGGCAAATCCTATACAAGACTAGGAAGCAGAAATTCTGGCTCTAAGTATCTTTAGCTTAGAGCATGAGATAAGAATACAGATCTAACCATCATCTTCATTTCAACAATGCTGCAGAACCTACAGAACATTTCAGACCATCTTCTATAAAGTTCTATTGTGTAATTTCAGTTCAAGRTGGTTTGGAAAAAACTAACTAAAACAAGCAAAGAAACAAAAAATTATCACGTTGGTGATAATCTGTTTGTTACATTTGGTGGAGTGCTCACCATAGAGTGTTAAAATTTCTTTGTGTCTTGCTCTTGCTGTATTTAATAGGACCAGGCATGGGTTTCTTTCTCTCTTTTATAATTTTCACTGAGGTCACAAAGGATTGTGATTCAATTTATTAAACAAATCAAGTGTACACTTCACATGGGGAAGCAGATTTCCGTGCTGCAGTTAATTCCTATTGTTGTAATGGCTTGCTTATCTTCTTAGAAGTAGATTAGAGTTTGAATATCTAACATGTAAAATCTCTGCAGCTAGGGTTTTTGTTCAGGACATAATAAAAGTTTAGGATGAGTTGCAAAATGATGGTCCTTGTTTGCATTCTCAAACTTCCATATCCTATGAGTATGAGATTTAAGCCTGCTGTAATTTATTGTGTTGGTATTTCCTGAATTTATTCAGTGMATGTTGTGAAACAACTGCTGATACAGGGGTGTTCCTGGAATGTCCACTGAGGACAGAAATCTTGTTTTCCAGATTTGCAGGSCGCCCAGGAAAGTACAACAAGCTTTTTAACAGATGGAGGCTGGAGGAGGTAAGCAATCCTGCTTTATGCTTCTCTGACGTTTCCATGAGTGAAAAAGGAAATAATAATAATAAAAATAAATAATAATAATAATAGTAATTATTATTATTATTGTGAAACATTGGGACAGATTACCTAGAGAGGTGGTAGATGTCCTGTCCCTGGCAACGTTCAAGGTCAGGTTGGATGGGACTCATCCAACTGAAAGTGTTCATATTTATTACAGGACTGTGGACTAGATCATCTTAAAGGGTCCTTTCAAACCCAAATTAATCTCTAATTTTATTTCACAAAAGAAGAAAAACGATATTTTCAAAATTTAGCTTGAATGTTAGAATTGCAACTCACCAGTGTGCTGAAGTTCCCTTTTTTTCTCTCTGAAAAACAGATTTCTTCTATGAAAACTTGGTAGCCACAGAATAAAACATCCACSATCTGAAATGGTTCTGTAATTACTTAATATTTTAACCTGGCAGTCTCTGATTGATATACTAGAAATTCTGGTTGTAAGCCTCTCTTTAGACTTAAATTATTGCAAATGAAATATTGCTCTATTCTTTTGAAATGAGTAAGTATTTATTGGTCTAAGTGAAATAATCTGTATCATTTATCATATATCTAGCACACAAACCTTTAACTTAGGCAATATGATCTAATACATAACAGTATGTATAAAGATTGTTCAATTTAAAATCTGTTCATTAATATTCCTGCAGATGGAGCTTGATGTTTTTCACCACACATATTTAACATTTTTTATTTACCCTCTGAATAAATAAAAAGAAAAGAATCCTCTAATTTTAGCTGTTGATCTTTTCCCCTCTATTTCAGTGTCACCCTAGTGGCTGCTTGATAGATCTCTGCTTGCAAATGGGAGTTATTATGGTTTTAAAACAAATGTGGAACAACTTCATGGAGCTAGGCTACCCGTAAGTTCAGATGYTAAAGTTCATTTTAAAAATAATAAATACATGCTAGCATGATCCAGTGATAGGGAGTAATTGGGTTATGTTTGGGGAATGTTTCTACTTGTTGAATCTCACAGATTATCACTTCATTCCCAAGGAAATGATTAACTGCTGYTCTAAGATAAAGCTTCTCAGGGTATGTTAAACATCTAAATTGTTTATTTTGATTTCATTTCCCATAATACAAACAGAGGTCTTCAGCCTCTGAAGAGAYTAATGAGCTAAGAGTCTTACACTTCTCTTGAAACTGGAAGAATATGTTTTCAGTAAAAGGTTGATCATCAAATATTGTTTTAATTGAAGTCTCAACCTTGAATTATGTTAGAAAGGGTTTGCTCACAGCGTGCATATTCTGAAAAGCTTATCTGTACAATGCCAAACATGCTACAGGAAAGACAGAATTAAAATAATAATGCAGAATTTTGAGATCTTTTATAAGTTCTTTGCATTGAATCTTAGATGATGTTGTAGAAATTTCCATAAAATACTTAATTTCATCCAGGTGCTATTCAAGATAGGTCCATTTGCTTCAAAACAGTATCAGTAAATATTTGAAATCTCTGAGCAGGCATAATCAGTAACACTCTTTTTATTTAATAAAGTTTATTACAGAATTGGTGGTCACGACGCAAAATGAAGAGAAGAGGGCAATCAATGGAGAATAAAATTTCTCTACCTCAGTGGGAAAAAGATTGGAATCTGCAACCAATGAATCTCCATGGTTTAATGGACGAATATTTAGAGATGGGTGAGCAAATTTGGAGGTGTTGGTTTTCTTCAGAAAGCAGAACTACGTTGCATGTGGAAAAGAATTTTGAATTTTCTGAATTTCCTATTTCTAACCACAGAAATGCCTGTCTAGTTTTGCAGTTTGGCTTTACCACCATCTTTGTGGCTGCCTTCCCACTGGCACCTCTCCTGGCACTGCTCAACAATATCATAGAAATCAGATTAGATGCTTACAAGTTTGTCACTCAGTGGAGAAGACCTATGCCTGCAAGAGCAACAGATATAGGTGAGAGAAATGAATTCTCTTTATATTTTCCTCTTTAAAACAGCTTAACCCCTGAAGTGTTTCATGTGTCAAGGTGATAAAGGGACCAGCACATCCTCAGTGACAAAAGGATGATTTGTTGTTTTGCTAGGGTGATTCCTCAGATTTGTTTTCCATTTATAATAAGGAATCATGATAGTTTGAATATTGAAAACAGGCTAAAAGTACTTCAGGCATCTGGTTTGTGGAACTCTAGGTCTAAAATCAATCTAGTTTAGAAATTAAATTAAAAGGCTCAATTGACTTCTGATTTAGAATAAAATTAAATAAGAAATCTGTTTTTCCAGAATCTCCATTTTGGCCCTTATAACCAAAAATCATGGTTGCTTAGCTGTATCTTCTCAGCAGGGTGTGCCCTGTTGTAAGATTTCACTGGGGTGGCACTGGTGGTGGCTGCAATGTGGGGACACGGTTTAATCTTAGTTTTTCTGTCTCATAATTCATTCTCAATAAGAAAGGAAAAACGTGTGACTAATAATGACTTTGTTATCACTTTATATGACTTAATATGACTATRAAAAGCTGACAGTTTGTTGTCATTTCTCTTGTTTTTAGGTATTTGGTATGGAATTCTGGAAGGAATTGGAGTTCTGGCTGTCATCACCAATGCCTTTGTCATTGCCATTACTTCTGATTACATTCCACGTTTTGTCTATGCATACAAATACGGTCCCTGCACAGACCAAGGGTACAGRCAAGAGAAGTAATTAAGATATTCTTTATATATCCATTTATTTTTCAGCAATCCTGAAGATTCCGATTGTAAAACAATTCCTTAAATCTTCTTTGACTTTCAGATGTGCTTTAGTTAAGTTACAAGACAGATTCCGAAGAAGATGGGATATCTTATGTGTTTGTGGTTTGCAAGCAGCAGTAAAAATTCACTCCTGCAGTCATAAATCAATATATTTATATGATTTTTGCAGTTAATAGTAATAAATCATAGCCTTTAATATGACTGGTATATGCATTGTTCATTTTACTGTTGATGAAAACTCTTCAGCTGATAAAACCTGTTATTTTTTGGTAGAGGCTGCATTATTGGTGGCAGATTTTATAAGGGTGTTATTCTGCTCTCTGCCTCTCTATCCATCTTTCAGTAATTTTAGGAAATTGCCAAAGTTCAGTAATTTTAAGAAACAGCGAGAAACAATTCTTGGTTTATGTCTCCCAGTAGATAGAAGCAAACCCATTAAAAGTGCTGAAAATAGACTTTTAAGCAGTGTTATACCTGCAACAGATGTCAGTCTTTTCTTTCCAATAAACTTTGCTTCTCTGCATGAAATTTTAAAATTGCTTTTGTCCCGATATAAATCAAATATAAAACATTATGCTGACAGTATCTGGTGGCAGGATATGTTTGCATACAGGATGTTTATTGTGTAACCATTTCATGAAGAAATTGCTGCCCATATGTTTTTTTTTTTCTTTCAGATGCCTAAAAGGATATGTCAACAGCAGTTTATCAGTCTTTGATTTGAGTGAACTTGGGATGGGATACTCAGGATACTGTCGGTATGTTTTGATGCTCTTCCTTATAAAAGATTTTATGGACATTAATGCAGACAGTAAATTGAAAGTGCTTAAATTGCTGGCAGAATAATTTAATTTTTGCCCATAAAAGCATTGGAGTTGATGTTTGTTCAGCACGGAAGCCTCAGTGTGTGGTGGGACACACTGCTACCATATTAGAAACCTGTATTTGGAATTTTTGCAGGACTCCTGCAAACCATTATCTTCCATGTCTCTATGAATTTTTCATTTTAAAAGTTTCACCAGCTGTCAAGAAGGATAAAAATCCTCAATTTCCATTTTGTTAAGYATTCTGAAGTCAATTAATTAAAATTCACAATTATTGCTCTAACCCAGGTTGAGATTGCAAACAATTATGCAGATGAATACCAGAAATTCAGCATAAAAATGAAATATGGCATGAGTGCAGTCCTGTTTTCAGACTTGTTTTGCAGTGAGCATTAGCTTAAATGAGAATCATATTTCATTTATGCCAGCTTTGTCTGGAGAATCTCAAATGCTTATAAGCAAAGACAAGAACCAATTTAGAGCCAGCACACTTAACAATAAGAAAACCTGTTTGTAACAATAAAAGAAACTGTTTGCACTGGATTTTTGAAAGCAAGAAGCACTGCCTCGTAAACAGCTCTGTTTTATAGTGTGTGTTCTGGACAGTTGCTCTCCCTTTCTGTTTTAATTGCTCTTGAAATYTGCTTTCACTTTCATTTGGGGTGATCTGGAGACCACTTGGCCATGTTTAGGTTTTGGAGCMCAGGCTCTCACAGGTTTCTCTTTGCTTTGCAGGTACAGAGACTACAGAGCCCCTCCATGGAGTTCAACCCCCTATGAATTCACACTGCAGTTCTGGCACGTGCTGGCAGCAAGGCTGGCCTTCATTATAGTGTTTGAGGTCAGTTATGGGAAGGAAAAATCCCTTTCTACCTCTTGAAAGTTTGAGGAGTCTTTCCATAGTCCTGTCTAAATTGTCATTTAATCAATTGTTTCTTCATTGCAGTCAAGGGAAGGGAAAAAAAATTGTCCTCCACAGGCTGTTGTCTGTCAGAATTGGCAGAGCAGCACTAAAATCATATTTCCTTAACAGTCATCTTATAAATCATGTTACCTACCCAATCTTTCATATTTTATTGACAAAGTAGAAATGCAAATTTTGTTACATTAGGCATAGTTATTTCAARATCAAATCTGTGCAGGAAAATGATTCTAGCCTAATATAAAAGTAGAAATGAATACGCTACGTTTGAAGGATGTCTTGCATTCTACCCAGGAATTTGGTTCCCTATTTCTGTTACAAGCCCTGAACAAAGACTGCTTGTGGGTAGTGTTTGCATTTGTTAATCAAACTAGCATATCCTGTACTGTATCACAGATTCTTTTAAGTCATCAACTATACCCTTTGTTTTATKTTTTAGAAAACTTCAGCATAAGCCCATTTCTTTTAGATCATTCATTTACTCCCATATAAGTGTTTTTATTAAAAACAAAACAAAAAACCAAAACAAAAAAAAAAACTATCAGTCACAAATTGAATCTCAGTTCTAGTTTTGCTTCAGGCTTTTAGGCTCTGAAATGTTGTCCTTTATAATCAATATTTTAAACATTTGTTTTTGTTCTTCTTTTCAGCACCTTGTTTTTGGAATAAAGTCTTTCATTGCCTACCTAATTCCAGACATACCCAAAGACTTGTGTGACAGAATGAGAAGAGAGAAATATTTAGTCCAAGAAATGATGTATGAGGCTGAACTGGAACATTTGCAGAGAGAAAGGAAAAAGAACGGGAAACAATATCACCACGAATGGCCTTAGTCACTACTACAAGTTTTGCTACAACAAAAAACACTGTTTGAAATTGGGGAARAGTTGCAAAATGAAGTCAGTGTGGCACCAGTGTGGGAGATTTTGTGGTGTTTATCTGTTCTTGCTGGGCACTACGGCTGCGTATTTCGGCAGGCACTGGAAAAGAGATGTTTCCAACAATGATGAGGAAAAGCCTTACCTGAAACTGGTGGGTGATGAGCTCCAAGGACAGTTGGAATTCAGAAATGGGTGCAGGCAGATTGAAAATCTGGACACTGTTTTTAAAAAAGGCAGTGAATTTTCATGCTGTTCGTGAAGATGCTGTCGGCATGGTGAAAACAGGAAATTACCTGTGAGCCTATAGAGTAAGGGCATGGCTAAAACCAACTTTTGTGATATCCTCTACTTCTACAGCTTCTGATTGCTCAGCTCCATCTGTAATGCCTCTAAAGAAAAGAGCAGTTGTTGCCTTTGTGGCCATAACTTGATCTTTCAGGCTTACTGTTTTGTCAGGTTTGYCCTAGTCTCTTGTTGAGATTGTGGATGTGGTCCTACCCTAAAAAAAAAAAGGGGTCTGTGGCTGCTAAATATATACTATGCAGTTTAAGATTTGCACATCAGTGTCATTAATTTATCCATCGAGTTGAAAACCAAAAAATCCAAATTCAGAAAGAAAACAGCAGCACTGGAATGCTGTTGCCCATGTTGTAGTTCTGTTTGAAAATGACACAGCTGTTGAGTCGTTTTTCCACTTTTTTTGTGTGGAAAGGCCATCTCCACACTCTTCCAGGATGGAAAAACTGTCATTTTCATGCTGACTGTGTTACTGTTCCTCTTGACCTGTCTGGGCAATGATTCCATGAAATGCTAACTTGAAATAGTCCCATGCAGTGCACATGACTTGCTCTTCAAAAACACAATTATATCTTTGCAGTATGCAAGCTTCTGCAGATAAATATGAGACATGCAGTATAATGCTGTGGCTTGCTTGTTCAGGGAAGGAGAAGAGCAATATATAACAATGTTCTTCTTGTCATAATTGTAAATGTTCCACTAATGTACATTTCTTTTATTGGCCTAAATATGTCATAATTTTGGAGTTGGATACAGGCAAATATGTATACAGGTTGTATATAAATGCATACACACACGGTGGTTAGATTTACTATTATTATTATTATTATTATTATTATTATTATTATTTGTATGCCTTCTTACACTTTGGGGGGGATTTTTTCGATAAAATCACTAAAAAGATAGATGTTCATTGAGGAATCAAATTTGAGTTTTTATGTGCAAACAGCATACTGCAGTGTTGCTTCTGTTKAATAGTCACATTTTGGTGATGAAATTGTTTGTTACTAATTTTCGTAATATGGAAAAAGCACTTTTAAACAAGTTGGAAGGGATACTTYGCAGGGAAGGGAAGGAGAAACAGTTATAGTTCTGTTTCTCTTGTACAATTTTAAATAAYGCTTCTCTATATTGGATGAGAAAAATTTTAAAAATCAAGAATCAGCAAAGCACAGTAACTACAAAATCTGAATTTTAGCATTATTTTTAGGGATAAAGCTGCAGCAAAATCRCTYCTGACAGATACTAAAAGACCTGAACTTTTGCTATTTACATTATCCTATTGAACTAAAAAGTGTGATTCCAGTATTCACTTCCATTTACGAAGCACAACAAATTTATTTTATTTTATCATAATTAATTTTCAAGAGTCAGGAGCCCATCAAAGTGGGTGAATAGCATCTGTTGTATCCAGAGACTTTTCAGTTCATCAGTTATTTCACCATATTCATGAAATTTCTGGGTTAATTCCAGCTCTGTGCTAGACAGGGCAATTGTAGGAGTGTTTACACTGCTGCATGAAAGGAGGAGACAAATTTGAAGATCTGGTCCAGTCAGATACATTACCCATTCCTTCTGTGATAAAGGGCTGATGGAACTCAGCTTGCCATATTTTGGAAAGGCTGTTTGGTTCCTTTGCATTTCGGGTTGTGAAGTTCCTCAGGAGAAGATTGGTGCACTCTGCTCAGTGCCAGTAGAATCACAAAGTTTGATTTAATTCATTGTCTCTGTCTCATTCTGTGGATTGTGAGGCACCATTTGGCAGCATTAACCCTGTGCCACAGTTTTTGTTTCTGTGCCATGTAGTGATCATGCTTCAGTTCTTCAGAAGGTCACAGATGAGCTCTTTTTAATGTGTTCTCGAAAAGCAAAACGTCTTGGCTGGCCCAAGGTAGAAAGATGCAGGGTAAAACCAGGCAAAAATCAGAAATATTGATTATTTTATACTTGTTTTCTGCTCTTGGTATTGACACATGTCAATACATACTTAGGCAAATTCCAATTGGACTTGAAACACCACATTAAAAAATCTTTTTATATTGGAGATTTCCCTATATATATTACGAATTCTTTTCAACACTGATATGTAGGAGTACATGAAAGGCAAGTATGTAAATCTGGCATAGACAGATACGGTGAATTTTATGCACARGAAAAGCACAAGAAGTTTGGAGAAACACTCTCTGTGTGTTTTTTGCTTTTGGAGGACATCAGCAACATCTCAAGGTCTTGCCACTGTCTCRCCATTTGCTTAAGCTGAGAAACCTTTTTGCTGGACTTTGCTTAGTATGCTGTTTTCATGGACTGCACGTTAYTTTCCTAAAGAACAAGGCACACACTGTCCTCAGGAATAATGTATTTTTTGAATGGTGAATGATCTTTTCATATTCTAAATATTGTCTTTTCCAACAGATGAYTAGTATGACTAGACTGTGCATGCAGGCTGAGTTTGTGACGTTTGATAAAGCTTTAGAATCTCAATTTCTGTGCAAAAATGCTTTAGATCGTTGCAGATCTAATCTATGACAACTTTGCTCTATGCATGCGCCCTTGGAGAGACTGCATGAGCAACTYGATATTTTTATATATAAAGCATTTGTTAAAAATGTCTTAATTATTCTTAACCAAATTCTGCATCTTGAATTCAGACAAAAGAAATTTCCATTTCAGAAATGGCACAAAGTCCTGATACGTGATACACACCTCATTTCTTATGAATTTTTATTCTAAATTTCTGCCTAATGTGTGAGATCTGAATTTTGGTGAATAAAAAAAAAAGGAAAATATGAATTTTGTCTTGTTGGCCATCCTGATGAGARGTTTGTCTCCAAGTTTGTCCCCACAAAGAGGGAGGACAAGGGGATGGAGGGCACCCTCAGTGAGTTTTCAGACCATGCTGGGTGGGAGTGTGGCTGTGCTGGAGGCAGGAAGGCTCTGCAGAGGGATCTGGCCAGGCTGGATCAGGGGGTCAGTGGTGCAAATTCTGGTTCCGCACTCAGCCATGACAATCCCAGGCTGCAGTCAGAGTTCTGGAAAGCTCCAGGGGAAAAGGACCCAGGGGTGCTGGTCCCACACCTCGAGAGCTGTGTCCAGTTTGGGTTCTCAGCTGCAGAGAAGGGCAGGGGAGCTGCTGAGGGATCCACACTGCTCAGGGCACACCAGGAGCTGATGACAAAATGAGAGGACAAACCCTCAGGCTGCACATGTTATACAGCAGGAAGAATTTTTTCACTGAAAGCTTTGGAACAGACTGCCCTGGGAGGTGCTGGAGTCATCATCCCTGGAAGTGGTGGAGAAACGACAGGACGTGGCACTTAGGGCTGGGATTTGTTTGTCATGATGCTTGCTCAAAGACTGGAACTGATAATCTTTTCCAACATGAATGATTCATTTCTTTCCTAACCCATTTTTGTAAAGCATTTATAAATAAATGGCGACAAGGCTAAAATTTTGGCAGTGATGGCGGATGATAAATGAATTTTTGTTTTTAGATGTTTCTTTGGAAGTACATATCCTCAGTAGTACAAAATACACATCAGCTGTGGCCTTGTACCAGACAGATTATTTTGCCTAATTATGTGTTTGTTTCAAAATTCAGCATGAATTATCAACTAGGAGGCATAATCATCATTAAATGTTGGTTTATTTTCTTAATTGCATAAAAGTGGATCTTTTTGAGCTGAAAACCAACACAGAGCTACCCTGAATTCAAAGTAAAATTTGTTACTCTCTCCTATAACGTTTACAATAAGGAGTTATAAAGAAAACTTGAGTTTCATAGAGGGAGCAAACGCATTTATCTCGGTGTCTGAAAGACCCCTCTGGTCCACAAGGATTCTGTGAGGGGATTTTTTGTGTAGGCTCAGCCTGCTTCTCTAAAGGCTGAATTAATCTCAAATTCACCTTTGCACATTTCCCTTCAACCATGAGTTACTGAACAGAGCAAGTGATGCAGCTGTGTCAAGAGTGGGAGCTTCCACAACAAAATTCAAGCAACATTTCTTCCCAAATAGCAATTCTGCCAAAACCCCATTGTCCAAAACCCCAGGCCTGCCAAGAAAACCATAAATAAAAACCTGGCCTTTCTTGCTATAGAGAGCAATTGTTCCCTCTTGGTCACCTACAAGTWAATGCAATAAAAAAAGTTCKGAATTTCTGAAGCTGGAGAACTAAATTTTGATTGAATGTCCGTTGTCCCTCAGCTTCTAGAGGCGAGTTTCTCTGCTCAGGTTTGTGTAGGAATTTTCCTCAGGATTGTAACCAGGGATCTGGTGAGGATTTCCTTTGCTGATRTTATCTGTCCTGGTTTTATTTGCAGCAGCTTTAGGCAGCTTTTTCTCCAGGTCCATCTGAAAAAAAAAACCCCAAAAAAGTAAAAGAAAGAAAACACTCTTGTGGTTTGAAGCTGTATTTACAGCCTTTTCCCTTTGATTAAAGGAAAATTGTGGAAACACTGAGAAGATAAGTTTTTGTGTTTTTTTGATGAACTGCAAAGCCTGGAGAGAGGAGGTGGAGGTGGGAAGGGGCAGCTCAGGTGTTCTGGGGGCAGCTTGGGGAACTGTGAGTTCTGAAATCCTTTCCTCTGAGCTCAGGGGAAGGATGAGGTGAACTCTCAAGGGTGTAAAGGGCATTTTTGTCCCCACTCAGGAGCAGGGAGGGCAGCGAGAGGGAGCTCAGAACCATTTCATGAGCTCCTGGCTTTGTTTGTCCTCTCAAAGCGCGAGTCCCTACGTTTGATACAAACAGGAAAAATAAATAAGTGACTTATTCCTGAGTGGGTCTGGCTGATCTCACTTGCCCAAATTGAAGAGCATCTGCTGATATTAATGAGGTTGGTGATGATTTCTCTGCTCAGCACCACATATCCTGTGGGTCCATGCTGCTGTCAGGTTCTCACCTCCAGGCTGTCGTGCTGCACGCCGCACCACAGGAGGATTTTCAGCCTTTGGGACCAAAAGCAGAACAGGTTGCAGAYTGGTTTAATCAGCACTGGTGGGATGTCTTCTCCTTTGTTAGGTCCTGAAGAAAGGAAATGGGGAAAAAAGAAAATAATGTGAGTCTGTGGATGGCTGTGCGTGAACCATGAGGTGGGGGAGCAGGATCAGCGCCTGCTGCTCTGTTCTGAGTGTGTCTCGGGTCATCTGCTGGACTTTTTGGAACATTTCTCCTTAAAAAAGGAAAAGCCYGGTTTTGTATAGAACACCCACCTGTGAGGAAGCTGATGAGCAGCCCCGTGAGGGCACAGCACACGCAGCCCACGGCGCTGAAATACAGGTAGGACAGCGAGTACCAGGCGTCTGCCAGCCAAGGCCTGCCCGGGGGACAAAAATAAATATATATATATATATATATATATATATATTCACCTCACTGAGGAAAACATGGGCTAAAATGGCAAAAGCAGGAGAATACCTGTGTGGGGGCAGCGTGGGAGGCGCCGTGGGCAGCAGAGCGGTGCTGTTGGTGATGCTGCAGTTGAGAGTGGCCAGCGGCAGCGGCAGCGCCTTGGCCGGGGGAGAGGGGAACAGGAATGAACCCGTGCCAGCCCAGAATGCCACACTGAGCCCGGCCAGGAGACCTGACACTGCACCCTGGAGAGAGGGATGAATGCGTTWTAGGGCTGGATTTCATTATTGRTTATTGGTTATTGATTATTGATCATTGATTATTGATTATTGATCATTATTATTCATTATTGGTTATTGATTATTATCGATATTGGTTATGGATTAATAGTTCTTTATTAGTAATTATTAATTATTAGTAATTTGTTGTTTATTATTCATTATTATTTTATATGAGTATTGATCATTATTGTTATTATTTATTGGTTRTTGATTATTGTATTGTTATTGATCAATAATTATTATCTGTAATTATTAATTATTGTATTTATAATTCATTATTTATTATTATTTATTTTAATATTAAAATAGAATAAATATAGCATATGATATAATATAATAATTATAAGGAAAATATAAAATATTACCTTAAAATAATATGATATAATATGGTACTATATAGTATGATATAATATGGTATAATTAATATAATATAACGTAATGCAATGTAATATAATATAATATAATATAATATAATATAATATAATATAAATTATATTTTATACTATATACTATATTATTATACTATAATATAACAACATGTCATATAACATAACATCATATCATATCATGTCATATCATACTATATCATATCATGTCATGTCATACCATATCATGTCATGTCATGTCATGTCATGTCATGTCATATCATATCATATCATATCATGTCATATCATATCATATCATATAACATAATATAATACAGTATAATATATTAATATATATTACTAATATACATTATACACATATTATGCTATTATATATAATATTAAAGTAAAAACTCCATGTTATATGTGATAGTACTATAAATATATAGTGAAAATATACTACAAATACATAGTAAAAACTATCACATCCCAAGGATAATGAAAGTATTGAATATTTTCTTCTTAATRAAACTCAAAAACAAAAATAATTTTCAAGAAAACCCTCACATGAACCTAATCACCAATTATCCACAGCTGGGTAAACTTAAATTTAACAGGATAAATTTAGACAGGGAAAAGACACATCTAAATCTATCTTAGATCCTCAGGAACTAAATCTGGAAAGAAAAAACCCAAACCATTTTCAAAATGGAGTTTTAACCAAAAAAWAACTTCTTTTAGGTGAGGATTTTTGTTCCTTACCTTCCAGTTGGCACAGGGAAACAGAATTCCCAGGGTGAATAACCCCAGCATGGGCCCCCCACACATCCCGTGGATGGAGAGAGATGCCTGTGGGTGCACAGAAGGAAAGTTCAGAGGGGCAGCAGAGGGGCAGCAAACCCAATTTTCATTTTAATCTGTAATTTCAGCTTGAAAATGGTGATGGAGAAGGGATAAGCAGTGATTTCAGGGCACAGGTAAGGAGAGAATCATCCTCAGTATTTCCAGCAGTGAGTAAATAATGAACGAGTTAGGGGATTTATGATTTTTTTTTTCCCTACTTATTCCTCTCAGCAAAATGCCCACAGAAATTATTTTCAGCAGCATTATTTTCTCTTTTTTTTTTTCATTTTTTTTCTCTTCATTCCTGTTGTGTTTATTGCATTTCTGAAGCAAGAAATACCTGCACGACTCCTCCCAGCAGCGAGGCTGCTGCAGCCATGGAAGTGCACAGGACACCGTATAAAACACCTGGAAAAGATCAGGTTCAGTGCTGGAGGAATTTCTTATCATAAATAAACATTTTTATTGCATGTTTAGAGTGGATTATTAATGTACTCAGCAGTGTGAAGTCTCATTGGGTTGATTCATTTTCCTTAAAAAGTCAAAACAGTAACAATGAAATTAATTTCATTTCATTAATTAATTATAAAGTTCTGCCCCGTATGGAAATGTTTAGTTTTCCTTTAAATATAATTTTTTAATGAGGTGAGAAATGATGAGCAGCATGGATTTCTTCCTTTGGCATCAGTTTTAATTTCATGGTGGGTGGAACTCTCTATGCAGCAGCCTTGGGAAAAGCCAAGCAAAATTTGTGTTGTTTCAGGCATAAAAAATGGACCTTTCTAGGTCCAGGGTGTAAAAAAACCAAGCAGTGAATGGAAAAACAAGAATGGAGAAGACCAAAAGCTGTTACAGAATGAGAAAATGCATGGGTTTGGCTCTTCTGTAATATTTATGAATATTAATACAATTCTTATGGTATTTTTACGGTATTTATGAAAGGGTTATGATCTTATCATAATAATTGTAACAAATATCCTTAAAATTAAAATAATGTTGGGTGCTTGATATGTTGATGATATTTTATGGGGCTTTTTACCTTTTGTGGCGTATATCTTCTCTGAAAAGCTGAACAATGTGCTTATGTAACACTCTGAGTTTAAACAGAAATTAATCTATTACTCTGAAAGAATAAGCAATACTAATGTGTATAAGCAATATTAATGTGGTAATAACTACATCAATACTTTTTGCTGTGTTATGAAAAGTGTTTTCCAATATTTTCAATAGACTAAACTTTTCCAAGGATTGTGAGTAGTGGTTGTTAATGTTTTTTTCCACATTACTGAAGCATCAGGCTGATGTTCACCTCGAGAGTTTATAAAGGGTTTAATTCCTGTGGAGTTTTCCAAAGGTTTGAGGGAATCTGTGCAGTGATAAATAAATGGATCCCATCCTGAGTACCCACACAAAGCTTTGCTGATCCACGTGCTCATCTTCTCCGAGAGATTTGGGAAACCTTTCTTGACCAGGTCCTCAAAGGTAACAGTKGCTAAAGCATTGATGCTGGCAGCCACCGTGCTGTGGGAAGGGAGAAGAGTGGGAAATAAATAAAAAGAAATATAATCTGCAATCAGCTTGACTTTATAAAGAAATGCTTCCTCTTATTCAGCTCTTCAAGAACTGTGTTTTGTGGGATTTTCCATATTGTGCTGCTCGAACTGGGGAGGTTCCTGTTCCTTCTGCTCTTGTTGAGGCTCTGCTTTGTGCTGGCTTGGGACAAGAGAGAAACTCATCCTCGCTGACCCTCCCATGTGCAAGTTTGCAAAGTCCTTAAATATTGACATGATCAAGAATTAAAACTTTACTCCCTTAAAATGGAAGGATGTGCAGTCACCCATGAACGGCCCCATGAACAAAGCCTGTCTTTGGTGAATGCAGTTACAGACAGACTTGCTGAAAACATTTACACCCCTGACTATGAAATTGTGGCAGTTAAGTAAAGAAAATTTCACCAGGAGCAGCTCCCAAGGGTATTTTGGGAAGTTGAACTCAAGTTTTTCTACGCTTTGTATGGATAACATTGCTCTAAAAGCTGTTTTGGATAAAAAGATACTGGAGATGKGCAGTTAGACTTTGTCATAAATACARTCAGAGATTAATTTAGRTTGRAAAAGACCTCAAAGATCATAGAGTCCAACTGCTAACCCAGCACRGTCAAATCCACCACTAAACCAAGTTTCCAAGTGCCACATCCACGTGATTCTAAGCATACAACATGATTCAATACAGAACTAAAAATAAATAAAGAAAAAAAGCAGCTGAGCTTTTCTTAGKATTGCAAATTTTGGCCTTCTTTTGGGTTCCCAAGAAATGATCCTACACAGAAATGTCAATTTGGGTTCACAGACCTTAATGTTCCGCTGAATGCACAGGCAACAAACAGCCCTGGGACTCCTGGCATCGAGGAAAAAATGTCCATGACAAAGTATGGCATGAGCTGGGAGAGAAAGAGCACAAGAGAAACATGAGAAATTAATCAAAATTAATTAAAATTAATTAAAATTAAGAGTTTCCTGGGTAGTGCAAGAGAAGCAGCTGTTTATGAGCATGTTGCTGAATTCTGGTGTTGTCACAAATAATGTGGTGTCAGATTTTGAGCAAAAGGGATGTCTTTTGGCAAAAATGCTCCTTTTACAAAATGAACAAAAAAATAAATCAAATCAAAAACTGGGTTATTACTGCAGAACTGCCAGAATATTTATTGTAGCCCTGAGCTGGCAGCCACCACAGTGCCTGAGTGTTGAAAGGACATGAAGAATTTCACAAAATTTAAACTGATTTGTGCYATATCTGAGCCCAAAGCAGCTCCTAATTGTCATCATGGACATCTGTACCTGATCAGGAGCTGAAATGAAACCAGCAGTCCAAGGGTCACAGCTCTTGTAATGAGAGTACATCACCAATCCACAAAAAACTGCACACACCAGGACTGTCCAAAGTCCCAACAAATTCAGGTAAAGTGCCCTGCAGCAAAAGAGAGAAACTGTTCACTGGAAGGCAAATGAAAAAGTTGTTACAAGATATTTATCCTGAGCTTTTCAGGGAGATCCCTTAATCCCAGCTGGTTTTATATTTCAAAGTGGTTATAGAAGTTGAAGCAAAATATAAAAAAAAAAAGAAAAGAAAAGAAAATTACACCATCCTCTGTATGTCTATATGGTGAAAATTCACTTTGTTCTATTTTGATCCTGATTATCCTGATTCTGCAGAATTTTAAGAAACTATTAAGATTCATTTTATTTAGATAATACCTTACTAAATCAATAACCACTTTTAAATGCAGCGTAACGTGAACACAGTTCCAATAAATACATTTTTACAATGAAGATGTATCATAACACAACTTCTGGAATCTGGAATCTGCTTTTGAGGATTAATTTATCAGCCTGACCATAAATTGAGACAGGYAGCTGCCTCTTTTTTCTCTACATATGCTTAAGTCATTTTGAGCCAGAGGAAGAATGTCAGAGCAAAATTAAACTTATTACCACCTAATGGGGTACGAATATTTATTTAATATAGCTGAAAAAGTTGATGAAATGCAACATCAGCATGTTTGATGTTAGGAATGGGTCAATGGAGGTGTCTTACAGCTTGGCATGCCTCTCTGACTTGCAGGAAATGCATCTCTGTATGGTGGACTGGTTGACCCCATAAATCCCCAGCCAGGTGAAGGTTCCCCCAATAACGATGGTCCAGATGGTGTGACGTCTCAAAGGATCAGCATCAAAGCTGCAAGAAAGAAAATAAAAAAATAAGCAATTTAGGGTTTTTATTTAAACTTTTTTTTTTTTTTTTCAGCAAGAGATATGTGATTTTTTCAGAACTATCTGTTGTGTCCCACCATCTGCATCGGTAATACTGTGTGTCAGCACAGACCTATTTAGGTCTGGAATTTTGGGATTTTTTTTTTTTACTGTTAGATTGGAATACACTGTTTTCAAGTCAGGATAAACAAATACCATTCAGATCCAGTCAGAGGATGGCTTAATTGAGGTTAATCATATTTATAAGGATGTTTATGCTCAGATATCAGATCTTTGCCATATTGCAGCAGACCTATAAGCCATCCTGCCTGAGACCCCACCCTTTGTCAGGAAAAAGGTCGCTTACCAAACCCTAAAAAATCCAGTGAACTCTCAATAACACATCATTATGATGTAAATTCCTTTAGAAGAAATTGCCTCAGCTGCAGTCTTATCTTTCRTACAACAAAACTCCAAAACTCAGCAGATCTGACTGGTACAAAAACACCTTTCTGTGTCATCTTTGCAGTTCTCCTTATCTTTAAGGGACAGC
Organism: Malurus melanocephalus; assembly: GCF_030028575.1. Taxonomy (NCBI): domain Eukaryota; kingdom Metazoa; phylum Chordata; class Aves; order Passeriformes; family Maluridae; genus Malurus; species Malurus melanocephalus. The sequence goes on along the minus strand of NW_026623655.1, from coordinate 582,875 downwards.
AGGGAACATCTGACCTTGCTGCTGGATTCTGTCAGTGATTTGATCAATCAAAAAATGCCCCAAACAGCCAAAGGAGGAGCAGATTTAAACCCCAGGATGCTGCTGCACTATTGTTGGCTGCTGTGGTGCACACAAATAAAATATAGTTTCTGTTTAATGAGAAGAAAATGAAATATATATACAATTTATATATACAATTAGCCACTCAGATTGGCTCATGTGGTGAGAACATGGTGCTGATGGCATCGAGGTTTCATGTTTGATCCCTGTATGGGCCATTTACTTGATTCTTGTGGATCCCTTCCAACTCARAATATTCTGTGTTTGAAACTGGAAGGAAGAATTGGGCTGCATTTGTAGCCACACAAAGAAAAAATGGCAAACCCCCAGTTCAGTTCAGCAGGACTTTGATTTCTCAAAGTGTTTAAGCTTTCCTTGAGGTCAAAAGCATTGCCAATAAGAAGAAATGAGGAATGGACCGGACAGGGTCGCCGAGGTTTTTTAATAACAAGTCTGAGTAGTTTTGGCTTAGTGAGGGTAGGGTTTCTAAACAATAAATACACAAAAAAAGAAAGGTTTGCATCATTTTTTTCTTACTCAAATATATTGAGCCGTGATCCTCCATGGGCATCTTCCCAGACTTTGGTGGATCCACCGTTCAGGCTCGTTCCTCGRATCAAAACCGTCACAAACCCGGCCACCATGACAACCATTTGAAATGCATCTGTCCAGACAACAGCCTTTAACCCTCCCTGAAACAATAAAAAAAAAAATGCTGTGTGCCCCCAGCCTCGTCTCCTGGTGCTCAACAATTGAAAAATGTAGAAGGACTCCTTATTTTGACCACTGTATGTGCAGCACCTAACAAATCAGGACTCTGCATTCTCCCACAAATTGTGTATTTTTGCAGATCACAAAAAAAATCACAGCCTAAATAGTTTGTCCACTGKCAAAGGAGAATATTTGACTTCCAGTTAAATGCTTTTTTTCTGCCTCCTTGGGCATTTGAAGAACATATCATAGTGTGGAACAAAAGCTATGGGGGTTCAGGCCTGTTCCTACATCCCATAGGACTCTTCATTYTCAGATCCCATTGGTTCACCATTAGCCTAACACAAAAACAGCTCCAGAAATTCCAGCTGGATTTGCCATTCAGCTTTCTTCATATCTACTTCCACATTTGATCAAATGTAGAGCACACAGGAAGTGTTTTCAACAAGAGTGAAGTGTTTCATTGAAAAAAAATCATTGGTGGCAAATGATTAGTTTGTGTCCTGAGCCCCAGGGCTCTGTTGCTCCACTGCAAATATCAATAAAATTTATCTATTTTGCAACTTGGAGCCTCATGCTGCTTCCACTCAAAAGTAAAGCTCTCCAACCTGCTGATTGTCCTTTCTAGGTTTCAGCATTTCACCCCTGAGCACAATTTTCATTACTGTGTTTTTCAGCCTATAATTTGTAAAAGATAAGGATCACCTTCTCAGARGAWGATGGGGAAATTTATTGCCTCCTTATCTGTCTMGAGATGTCTGGTTCAGACYTTSAGACAYACAGCAGAGGATTAAGAGAGGATTTTTTCTCYCTCCAAATAGACACAGAGGGTGRAAGAAATTTATCTCTGTGCTCTCCMCGGGTTCCACCCTTCTCTGATGGTCTGAAATGTTTAAAGGATGGTGGAATTAACCACTTGTGCTCCAAATGTTACATACCAGAGTGCAATAGAAAGTGCAGACAATTCCTGTGGCAGCTACAGAGCCCCAGAGATCAAATCCAGTGACTGCAAAACCAAAAAAAAACCCAATATCATTAGTGAATGGAGGCAAGTAATCAGGAAGGCAGCAGAAAAGCTACAATTCTTTAGCTTTAGAAGGATAGGAATAATTATTAATTTTCATTTTATCTGTCTATTTGGAGCTTTGCTGGATTGTTCAAGTTTTTTAGAACTTCTGGGCAATGTTTTGCATTGTTGTTTTCTTTTAAATTCAAATTAATTGACTTTCAAGCAAAAGTAACACATAAGAATATTTGCATAAAGCAAAAATGTAATTCTGATGGCACACAGCTTAATAAGCAATGCTTCACTTGTGTTCTCAGTACAAAACTTTCTCTTGAGAAACCAAATTCTCCACAGATTCCCAAAGAATCCTAAGACAAAAAAAAGAACCCCAACCCCTAAGAAAATTCCATTGCTTGCTTCTAAGAATGACTCAGTGCTAAAATGTGATTCATGAAAACAAATTTTTGTGTTCATTTTGCTTCGTAAAGTTTCTTTGCACGAGATGTGCAGATTTTGTGYTGGCTGACAGTGAAATCTCACCCACCAGGCATGGGTCTGTGAGGTCAAAACTATTGGGTAAAGGTTCTCTTATTAACAAAATTAGTGTGGTAATTAATGTAATTAATGAATAATGAATGAGAACTTTCCCATGGAGTTCAGCTGCGTGCCAGAGGAAGGAAGTTTGGTGGGATTGAACAAACTGAATGCAGCTCACACAATGAGCAACAAAAAGAGCCTCCCAATCTCTTCCCAGTCAGTTTTGGTGAAGTCAGGATTTTGAGCCATGATGATTTCTTGTGCCCTGTGGCAGTAAAATCACAAATCCCATCTGTGGTGATGGATTTCTATGCCCAGTTTGCAAATATTGAAGAATTCTGAGGGCAGACAGCAGCACAGCGTTCATCTCTGGCTACGGGGAGAAGATTTATGCTCATGGAAACCTGAACACAAGAGACAGGRGCAGGGGGAAATCAAAGTACAGAGTGTGGTCTTGGATCATCAGCTCGTACTGTGAACTTTGTCAGGATGTTGGGAAATTGTTTGCTTCAAATCCCTTTGGGTGCTGACTGAGTGGAAAGGGGAGCAGGAGAGAAACCACGAGGCTCCTGCTGATGTTTGGGTGTGAGGGGAGTTGGAAACGTTGAGCTGCAAGGTGAAAGTCAAAATCTTTATCTCTTTTTTTTCATTTCATTGACTGTAGCAATCCTTTTGGGGTGGTTATTTGGGGCAGCACAGGAACTCACCTTGGTTGAGTGCCAGTGATGGAGCATAGACCACTATTCCTGTGTAAAGGATCTGAAGGAGAAAAAGTTCATTAAAAATGACATATTTGAGTGCTCAGTCATGAGGCTTCTATTTAGAGTAGGGCTCTGAGCCAAATACCAGATCTAGGGGCTCCTTTAGACCAGCTTGTATTGCATGTGGCTTTTTGTTTGAGCCTTAAAAATGAAAATCTTGTGTTTCTTTCTGAGGAAAGGACCATTACCTGTCTTCGTATTCATTATTTCTCCATTGCTAAGATGAATCGATGACAAATTATCCTCAGAAAACACAAATAGTGACACAGAAATGGAGTTGCATCAGTCTTAGAAATTAAGTGTTCATTTTTCCATTCAATCCCTTTCAAAGTAACTGACTCAGTACCCTTTACATGTGAGATCCCAGRGAACTCATGGAGAAACAAAGCACAAAAGTCAAGAAGCATTCAGATTCGTTGCCAGAGGTTTGGGAATGCCTAAAATGGAGTTAATGCAGAAAGAAATATCTCCTGATCTTCCATCAAATCCCATCTTTCCATCAAATACAGATAATGGAACCTTTTGAGATGGTCATAACAATGACAACTAAAATGGCACTCTTCATGCTAAACAGAAAAATCCACAGAATTTAGAAAGTTAGAAATGTAATCATACTTTCTTTCTAACATTCATAGTTCAAGTGAAAAAATTAAGCAAAAATAGTACTCATTAAAATATCTGATTATAAAAAACGTGTGAGGCTAGTCTGTGAAAATCAGTGTTGAGTGAAATCAGCATAAAAAAAAAGAGTCAGTGTTTTCTTACCGTCTGCAGGATGTAGATCAGCGTTGCGGCAAGACGGACAATCTTGTTAAATCTTAACTCCAAATACTGGGAAAAAGCAAAATCTCAGTGAAGTGCACAAAGCAGCATCCGTGACACAGATGTTGCCCTTCTGTTTGCCCTGAATAACACCTTGCTGTGCAAATAAACTTACTGGCAGCTGGCCCTGCTCTTGTGAGCAGTAATGAAGAGTGTAAATGTCATAATTGCATTTAATAAATCTTTTCATCTTGTATCATCTTTCATCAACTCCAGCACTTGGAGTTCTGTGTTGGGTTGCAGTGATCGATTTCTGTATGGTACCAGGAATAATTGGAAGAGCCCAAGAGCTTCGAAGAAATCTAAACTTCAGATGAAAGGAAATTAAACTTCAAAAGAAAGGAATGACTGGAAGAACCCAAGAGCTGCAAAGAAATCTAAACTTCAGATGAAAGTTACAGTCATATTCCAATGATACAACGAGGAAATTTGAGCTCATCCCCAGCAGAAATTGCACAGATTCCAGCAGTGACAAAAGTGACATTTGTCTTTCCAGCCTGCTTGAAGGGTCTCTCAGTCTACAGTTTCACCTTGGTGGTTCAGATGACAAAAGTAATTAATTCTCTGATCTTGGATCAAAACCAACTAGAAATTGCAACTATTTGCAGCAATGGTTGATTTTACTTTTCTCTGACCTGGAAATATTTCCAAAAACCCAAAACCCAGGCAGATCTGTTTGACCAAAGCCCTTCCTTGAGTTTGGGCTCAGTGAGCATGAGCAGCCCTTCTAACCCAGTTTCTTCATCCAATTCTTGCTTGGTTGAAACTGCCCAGAGAGGAGCAGCCAAATTTGCAGCAAAAAGTGAGTAAGAGCCATCCCAAATGGTCAGCAGCTGTCCTGTGGATGTGTTCCAGGGCAAATGCCAGGCAAAAAGTCTACAAAATTCAGAACTCAWTAATTTCATTTCCTAGAGAATGCTTGAATTCATTCTCCAGCCCTGASTTTTGTTTTTTTCTTCTTTCCTTTTTATTTTTGGAGCAGGCCTGCCACCTTCTTTCTCTTCCTCCCACCTCAGCTATTTAGACACGGTAACTTGGTCAAAATTACCATATCTAGACTAAGTTTGAATTGGACAGTACTGAATGTTGATCTTAAAGTCCATCTCTCTAAACCAGAGCAGAATACTTAAAGAATTTGTACACACTGAAATATTTTCCAACTGTAACTTAATTTGGTTCTGGTGTGTAAACTTGTATCTTGTCTGTGCATAACAGGAGCTCTTTCAACTTTTGCTATATCAATAACCAATCTGAATAATGCAAATCATTTCCAAAAATAATCAATGCATCAATATATTCGTTCTGTAAAACACTGCAGAACGCATTCTGTCAGACATTAAAATATATATATATATATAAACATGATAGTTAAGCTAGAGTTTTATTTAACTTAATTTTATGGTTTTTACTCACCTCATAAGTGCTGGTGATGCCAGATCTATAAAAGACAGGCAGGAAGAGCTCAGCAGTAAAAATGATGACGAGGGTGTAGGAAAGGAAGAAGAGCACGAAGGATGCCCCGTAGCGATAAACTTCAGAGGGCGTCCCCAGAACCGTCACCGCCGACATGAAACTCGATGTCAGAGAAAAAGCRATGGGTCCACATGTCATCTGCCTGCCCCCCACCAGAAATTCCTTGGAAGTTTTCTTTTTCCTCTCTTTAATGGCAAAAAAGACGCCGATGCTGGCGGAGACCAAAAACAGCGCCGCGAAAACGACGTAGTCCCAGGGCACGAATTTTTTGACTTCTGGAGCTACGAAGTCTGGCATGGCACCAGATCTGAGATTCTCTGCTGGAARATTCTGGTTTTACTCTGACCAGATTAATTCTGCAAAACTGCAGCTTATCTGTAGCTCAACAATGACAAAAAATGAGCTGCGAAAACTCTTCAGCCTGAAGATTTTTTTCCTAGTCCAGTTCAGTTCTGGAATTAAAGAAGGAATTTTTTTCTTTTTTCAGTTAAGGAATGAAAGAAAAGGGAGCTGAGGATGGGTTAAGGATGAATTCACTTAATCCCTGGTGCTGTGGGTGCTTCTGCCAGGCAAGCTCAAGAGAGGGACTAAACTGTGAAATCTGCGGGACAATCCCTTTTTATCTGTGATGTGCAAATTCAAGGTTAAACATTAGCCTGGCACRTTGGCTCCATCCAACTCTTTTCTGACATCTCAGCGTTTTTAAATAATAAAATGAGAGCAATAGAGAACAAAATAAAGGAGGGAGAAATGAAGGAAAGCTCAGTGCACGAACGTGTCGTCTCACTGGTGAGTTTATTTTCGGAGGAGGAATTTCCTCACATGCTTAAAAACTGATTTTGAATGTCAGAAATAGGCTTTGATGGTCGAAGTGTGCTCCTTGGTGGAATCTCCAGAAGTTCAGGAAGCCCTAAGGAACAGGAGCTTTTAATTTTTAAAACTAACCTGGTTTTAGCCCAGCCTTGGTGTGTTTGGAAACTCAATGGATTTCCAGATGARCAGAAGAACAGAAGTGTTGTTTGTGCTGCACTGTCTGAGGATGAATTCCAGTTAGAAACTGATTTTTAACTGATTTCTACCAAAGACAACATCACTTGTATGGGTTTGTGTGAGAAATGACTTTTATTTATCCATGTACAGCTTGGCTAAAGTTACAGAACAAGAGAACCATAAAAAATCAGATTGAACAGCAACATTTATCTCAACTACCTCTTTGGCATAACTTTTATAATTCAGTTATTAGGCTTTCCTTTTGTGTTTCTGTTTCAAACAATTTAATATTCATTTTATCTTCACCAGAGCCATAACGATACATTTTCTGAAGAAGCAGGATAGTTTTTTGAAGAAAATTACTTGTAATCCTGAAGGATCAATTTGTCCAGAGAGGCAGTGTTTGTAGTGGCAGCCCTGAAGGAAGGGTGGAGGGCATACTGTGCAAAAAAATCAAAAGAGAAATGAAGCAACTTGGGAGAGCTTTTAATAGCAGAAGTCAGAACTCCTTTTCTTCAGCCTTGTCTTGGTTGGGGGTGGAAAACACTCTCAAAAAAGCAGCCAGGCATTTTTCTGCTTTTTAGGGCTCTTTTAGCCTTTTTCCCCTCCTTTTTTTTTTTTTTTTTTTTTTTTTTTTTCCTCCTCTCTCACTTATAAAAGTGTGGACATGGATGTTTTTTGCTTGATTTATTTCACACCTTCAGGGTCTTATTAATAAATATCTCTGGCAATGGTGAAAGCTTTGCCATTACAACAGGGAGGTTTTGGGGTCAATTTAATGGTGTTTTTCAATATGAAGTTGAGAAAAATTCATATAAATATGCACTGGAGGATTTAACTCACATTTGATTGGCTAGCTGAAAAAGAAATAATAAGCAGTTTATTGAGGAGAAGTAAATTTCTGGAGCAAAAAAAAAAAGAAAAAAGCACTGAGAACTGTGTCTTCCCGAAATCCTGTTAAACTTAGGGGTTATTATCTTCCCTTGACAGTGGACTTTGGGTTTTCTTCTTTAATGATTACTCTTCCCTCAGAAAGACCTGCTGATTTATCTATGAAAAGATCATCYCAGTCCAGCAGTGTGAGGAGCTGGAGGCATTGCTGAGAATTTCAAAACAAAACCTGGAAGGGCCAGGTCACACCAGGGCACTCTGTGGTCACTGTGGATTTGCACTGAAGGATATAAAGTTTGTGGAATTGCTTGTGAACAAACACTTTGTAAGTGAAAAATGTGTGGTTTATGCTGAGAGTTGGATTTCCTTCTACAAGGACAGCTGGAAAGAGGCACGAGGAGAAACAATCTGGAACACTTTTTGAATAGGCATATTGTCAACATAAGGAAAAAAAAAACAGCTTTAAAATCATATATCAGTCATAATTTACCCTTCCAGAACTGTATTACAGTGGATGGGGGTCCCTCTCTCTCGTTTGGCTGCAGTTTTCTTTTTATTCTTTTTATTCTTKYTATTCTTKYTATTCTTGCTATTCTTKYTATTCTTTWTYTTWWTTMTTTTTATTATTTTTATTCTTTTTATTTTATTTGCTGAACAAGTCAAGGGTTTGTGAAACTTGTGGGGTGGCAGTGGGATGAGCTGTGCATTCAGTGCCCCTCAGCAAAAGACTGAACAAAGCTGCAGCTTTGCATTCCACTCGGTTTTGAAATGGGGCAAAGGCACAGAAAAATAAGGAACTTTATTCCTGAATCAAAAAGCASTTTGGGGAGAGTGTAATAGCAGCTGGGAAGGAAAGAGGGGTTGGGATCTCACTGCAGGTGATTTCAGGATAAAGAAGAACACTCTTTGGGAGAATGAAAAAGTAACGTGTTTAAGTTTCTGTGCCATTAAAACTTTCAGAAACCAATCTGATTTGGTCTTCAATTGTTAATAAGTGGTAGAAATAKCCATTTAATATTATTAAATGCAAAAGGAGCATTTGGAAACAGTCTGGCAGTGATCCCAGGGGCAGAGAGATGATTTGTGCTTGACAGGATTGCTGYTGAGGGTCCGTGCAGAAGGGCTCTGCTGTTCATGAGCAGCTTTATCAACATCCATAGTTAAAATAAAACTGAGAATCACAAACCTCCACTCACCTGGGTGTTACCCCACTAAACATAAAGGAGAAATTCAGGCACTCCCTGACAAATTAAGATGCTTAACACCAAGCAAGTGTGGCATCTTCCCCCACAATACATGGTTCATGCACTCCAATCAACTTGTGTTTCCCCACATCATAAGAAATCCGAATTACAGGAAGACCTTCCTTAGTAGGACTTGGAGATTAATCATCTCTAATCCTTATTGATACTTAATTTTTTTATCACTTTGACTTTCATTCTTAATATACTTCAAAGGGATCTCTTCAACCATTTTTTGCCTACATAATTTCAGTCTCCTTGCAATATATATCTTTATATAGATATAGATCTTTATATAGATATAGATCTTTATATAGATATAAATTTTATACAGATATAGAACTTTATACAGATATAAATCTTCATATATAGATACTTGCAATACATATATTATATAGATACTATGAAATGTAAATGTAACTGTAAACAGGCCATCTCTCCCTTACATTTTTATTCAATGCTGCCTTGATGGGATGAAAASAGAAGTGAAATAAATCTTGCCTGTCCCCTGCAGGCTTGAGAGTAGATCAATTATTTTRCTTCTGTTTYAGGTTCCTTTTAAATCTGTTACAGGGCAAYTGAATAATTCAGGGTAAATCACTCGCTGTTGGTAGCCTGATAACTTTGCTGTGAAAGGATTTTTAACAAGCAGATGAAAGGAATTGTTTTTCAGCATTCTGGCTTTTGCAGCYGATCTCCTTGAACACACCACACCCAGTGCAGAGCAGTAGCTTGCTGAATTTTTGGATAATCCATTTACTACTGTTTGGGTTTTCCCCTGTTTGCGTCAAAGTCTGGGTTTTTCTGTCAGGAGATTTACTGCTTTGGCTTTTTGTTGGATGTTTTCTAACTGGTGTATTTGTTGTTTTATTTTTGGTGCTGTTTTSCCCTGTAACATCTGTGGAACATTAAATTTTGCTTTCTATTTGAAGAGAGAAGGGAAAACAGAAAGGCAGCAGTCTTTTTCAGATTTATTTTTTTGAGCAGGCTTTGTCCATGAGTGAAGTCCTAAAAAAAAGCCTGCACTGCTCTGGATCATCAATTCACTCTTTCACCTTCTWTTTTCTGTAGGAAAGGAAAATAAAAAAGATGAGATTCTGCACTGGAGCTGTTGGAAAGGGAAAATGTGGCTGTGGCTACTCAGCTTTGTGACAGGTAGCCAAAGGTYGCTGTGTCTCCTTGTGCCCCGTGGGGAAACACGTCCAGATCCCACACAMAAATCCAAAAATATTCCTGTCACCACATTCCCCACGCCTTTCCTCAGCTCCATCAGTGAAATTTGACAGGAGTTTGTTGTTATGACCTAAATACTCTTCACAGGCTGTAATCTTTGATTTATAACAAGGGCGAGTTGTAGGACATTTTGTTCTCAAGATGTTATCTAACCTGGTAATTTAATTTAACACCAAGGAGCTCCCACAGGACTATTTCTTCTGAATATTGGCATTAAATATTTGTGAATTTATTTTACAGCACACACAAATCTTTATAATTTTCCTTCCTCCGACATGATTGAGTGGGCACAGCTCCGTGACACAGAAACAGCTGAGAGCTGAAAAGTCTGGAGGAGAAATGAGATAGAAATAATCTGCAAATAATAATAATAATAATAATAATAATAAAGAATTTGGAGCACAGCTATAAAAGAGGCTTGGGCTAATACTGTTTTGAAAACAAGTGGCTTGGAAGGAGTCAGTTTTTCCCCTTTGGAACTGTATTTGCAGTACAGGGTTTGATCTGTTTTTTATATTGATATTTTATATTTGATCAGGTTTTTATATTGATGTAATGGCAGTGTGATTGTACATCTTGCTCAAAAATGAGTAGCAGTGAAAATATTTGTAGAAAGAGCACCACTCTCACCCTTCACTTTCATATTTGCACCACAACGTTGCTAGAGCTGAATAATTTAGAATAAAGATTATATAATTTATTGAGTAAATACATTTTTAATTGGGGTAAAACTCCCATACCAGCATCGTTTTGTAGTTTGTGTTCTAGTGAATATTTTTTTCGGAGAGATACAACAAGCACAAGCTAGGCTATGCTGAAAAATAGGAGGCTGACCAGGTGTTTAAAGAATTTAAAAATTACTGGGTCTTGATGTGGTTTTATTTTCCATTTTGGAAGGTTACTAAGTTTTAGGGCAATTTCACTGGAAAAGACGTGTACAACCTACAATTTATGAAACTATTTGCTGTTCCTTTCACTGGGATTATTTTACATCATTGCCACTGCTTTAAAACTCTGATATTAAAGATGAAGTGGTCAGAGTCTTCGTAAATAAATAAAAGGTGTGAAATGTGTATGTGTGTGTGTAAAATGCCTTGCCAGGAGTGGAGGACAGGAGAAAATAGAATTAATTTGTTATATCCTGCTGCAGGTAATTCCTGTAAATAATGCAGTTGTAAATTGTCTCCTGTAAAATCTTTAGAGAAACCTTTTGGGAAAAAAAAAAAAATTGAAAAAAAAATAAAATCATGTCTTCTAAATGTGTCTTCTTCAGGTACAGCGACATAAATCCATTTTTCTGCTCTCTTCTCTAATGGCTCCTCAGGCAGACAAAATAACCCAGCAGGAAATAAGACACCATGCTGAAAAATTGTCTGCCTTACACAGTTCTCTGTCTGGAAAATAAATCAGGTAGAAAGAAAAACAGTAAATCGGGAAGAGTGGGGACTTTAAAAAATGAAGTTCATGTTAACTTAGTTAGAGGAGACTATGAATTAGAATGATCTGGGTTTTTTGTTGTTTTTTTTTAGCTCACATCATCCCACTCCTCATCTGGAAAACGAAAAATCAAAAGAAACAGGAAAAATATTGGGTGATCTTAGTGTGTGGATCATGTAACCTGGGTTTCCAATGACATGGAATCTTTGAGAGTTTGTGTTGATGCAGAAATGAGTTTGTTTCTTGGTTTTAGCAGCAGATCATTTTCAGTATGAAAAATAGCCACTGGTGCTGCTATTCTCAATCTGTCTGAGTCCCATGGGTGGGAGCTGGAAATAAAAAATAAAAACTAAATAAAGCACACTGGGGCTTTGATTCTCCTGCAGCAGCAGATAAATCCCAATTAGATTGATGGAGATTTATTAATGTCTTTTGGAGAAGGGGAAATTTGGGTTTCTGCTTCTTACAAGGGACTTAAAGAGTGGTTGAAATTCAGACTTCACGGGCAAGGATGACTAAAGAGATTATTTGATTAGTTATGCACAAATTTAAACTTCCTTTTAGCAGTAAATTTCAATTTTTATTTGTTCAAAATATGGCTGARCAGCCCCTGTTGACTCCTGTCACATTTACAAAGCCTGGGAGAAATCTCTGTTTTCTTTTAGAGGAGAAGATAGAGTGGAGTGCTCTGTCCTCTCAAGAGGGTTTGGAAATGTCATCTGAGTCTTTGCAGCACTGATTTATTGAATCAAAATTAAATTACATTTAGAAGCTGTTGTGGTTTGAYACAGGCACCCACAGAAAGCCACAGGAGGGCAGAGAAAATGTAAAAAAGGGTCCATGAGTGAGATAAAAACCGGGAAAAAACACTCCAAGRGCAAAACAGGCTCAGCTCARAGATACAAAGTGAAWTTATTYCTAACAAGTTAAAATTAAAACCATTKGAAGGTAAATTGATGTTGGTGAGATACAGTTTATGTTTCTGATAACAGATTTCCTGAAAATTAAAGAGGGGGAATTAAAAAAATATAATTTTCTATGGGTCAAGGTACTACCAGCCAACTTGAGCATATACACTTCCAAAAATCAAGTAAAAGAGAACTGAAAAAAAAACCTAAAGAGAAATAGCAGTAATAAAATCTGCTTTTCAAAGACGTCACAAGCACAGTAGGGGATTACTGACAGCAGTGGTTTTATTTTTTTCTTTCTGCCTTTTGGATCCTTTTGACTTTTCCTGTGGTGTAAACAAACAAAGGGAAAATATTCCTGGAATGTTTTCTATTTGTTAGGACATCTAATTTAATAAAAAACAGCATTAAACGTAAGCACAGTTAAATTTTTCAAAGATGAAATACAGAAGCAGGGCTTTATTAAAACAATAATTTATGTGAATYTAATTATTAAATATTTTGCTATTATAGCTCAAGGGCTGAGGATTATTTTTGGAATGGGAAACACCCAATCCCATTGACACTTTTTGAAAATTATGTGCCTCAGACACAGAACTCTTTAATGGCCTAATTCTACTCAATAGTCTTTTATTTCAGTGGAAAATATGATATTGAATAAATTCCACCAGATTTAAATCTGACCACCACTCTTGAATAATRGGCAGAGGGGTTTTATCCTCCTGCTGAGCATCTGAGCTAAATCTCAGGCATTACCCATTATTTAATTATTATGACAATTATTTAATCTCACTTTTCCATCCCTGAAGGTTGCACCTTATTTTTGTACACTACATGCTTCAGGCTTCTGAAAGAACACTTCTCTTATTAGGATCTGATTAAACCTTTAAAAAATTTGTCTCATAATCATTAAGGAAATATTCTGCTAAGAGTGTTTGAATGAAGGATGAGATGTGCTCAGTGGAAGGGCTGTGTGAAGAGGAACCCATGGCTAAATTCCACATGGTATTTTATTGTATTTTGATTATGATCAGGAGTTATGAGGTGGAATTCAGAGCACCTGAGCAGCTCCTCGAGTTGCCCCACACCTCCCTGATATCCTGAATTTGAGAGCATYCCCTCAGTGTGAAGGTTTAATCATCTGCCATATGGCTGAGTCTCAGCAGTTTTGAAATCTGGAAAATTCATCTTTTATTTAAATGCCTGCTTTAGCAGTCTGTTGTGATGATGAAAATAACACATTGTGTGTGAGTGCAGGGAGATGAGGAATCAGATTTCAAAACATGGTTCAGTCTCAGGGATTTGGCTGCCTGAGTAGCGTCCACGCTTATTTTACTTTTCTATTAAAAAATTCATGGTGTTTTCTTCCAAAAAAACAAATCAGCACATGGCACAAACATCTTAGCATGTTAAAGAGGTTTAGTGATTTTTCAAAGAGATAATTTAATATATTTATGGGGCTTGGAGGATCATAGCAAAGGGAACATGAGCGAAATGCAATCCTGTGCATCTGGACATTTTTTTTCAATATAGCTGGTCTGACTATTGTTACCAACAGCCATGAAAGAAAACCCTGAAGGGATTATCCCAAATATTCTGGTCTATCATTTATTGCAAAGATGTTTTCTTGCTAATGCTTTGGCAGACACGTTGCACCAAAGGATATTTGAGAGATTTCCTGAGGGAGTGGAATAACACGGGAGAGAAGAGAGCGCCAGGAAAAATGAACTCTTCTTGAAATCCTAGCTGGAATCCCAGTGTTCAAACCTGAATTTTCACTTATCCTGCTGCAGCTGAATAGGTGGTTTGTCTTGGATTTGTGTGCAGATCCAACATCCAGCTCTGGTTGATGCCAAGTGAAGCAGGTTTTGCCTTTGGCTGTGCCAAATGCTGCTGGCACTCAGCAGCTTTTCTGGGATGCTGGGGCAGAGTTTGCCACGGTAAAAATCACCTCTGACAGCGTGGATTAGCTCAGATTGTGATGGGGGTAAGCAAAAATGGAATATCATTTATTGAAGCGTCACTTGCTTCCTATTTGTGCATAAAAATGCTCATCGAGTCACTGTGGGAACAGGTTTGCCCTATGGGTTCCTCTTCCAAACCTTTTCAGAAGGATTTAAGCGACATAAAAAGAATGCAGAATAGATAAACTCTGCACCAGATTGTCATTTTGGGTGACCCAGGGAGGGAAATGCAGGAAGAGTCCTTTGAAATGCCCATGAGGATGGCAGTGATGGGGCACACAMAGCAAATGTCACCTCCCATTATAAACTACAAATGTGGACATTAAACAGTTTTTCCACGCCTTTATTGGGATATCTTCACCTAAGGCAAATTGTTTCCATGTACATTCACATCATCTTTAYGCTGATTCAGCCAGAGAAGTTTAGTTAATGAATTTTACAACATGTAGGGGAAAGGTAATGCCTGTCATTTCTGGAGCAAATTAATTTTTTAAAGCACATGAGTGAGTCTGGAGTTTACAGAGTTTTCTTATTAAAAATGGCCTAGAAGTTATGTTAAAAGCACCCATCTTGTTGTACATTTTTTCATTAATTGTATTTATTATGAGCTGAAATTTACTGGAGCCTTTCTCATTCTTTTACTTTAAACAGYACTGCTCCTCAATACGGTTAAAATTCCACAGATTAGATTTTTATTCCCCTCTCCCCGCTCCCACAGGAGTGGATTTCCCTTCTTGGCTTTATGAGGAGTTTAGAATCAGATATTTTTCCTTTCAGCTTACCAAGGGATTAATAATGTAAAACTTGGCAAGGAAATTGCTGTCCATGAACCAGAGTGAGCATTACTTGATGTAACCCAGATAGAACAGCTCCTTGTGCAAGATGAACTTTTTGAAGTGTAAGGAACACAGGAATGTTTTAGTGGCCTGGGCAAATAAAGAGGAAGCAACTTTAATTTGGAGGTATGAGGGAGAGATTTTGCTCTGTTTTAGAAAGAACACTGATGGAAATTGGATTTAAAACCAGCTCCAGTTTGGGGAAAAAAAATCCACTTGAAAGAACACAAAATTTCAGGTTGGCATTTTATTGCTTTGTTCTGTTTAGTTTTGGTGGGTTTGGTTTTTTTTGATTGGTTGTTTTTTGTTGTTTGTTTTGCTTTTTTTTTCCTGAAACCTTCCAAATTTGTGTTTATTCTGGACTGGGATGATTCAAATCTTGATGGTGGCCGGGCCATTTTGAATGAACACAAAGCTGGCAGATTGGGACTGTGCCTGCACTAAAAACACAGCAGTAGCAGCCGTAATCTGGAAGGATCTGCTGCATCCCTTGTTTATAAATTCTTCTGAGGGAGGCTCAGAGGGGGCAGCTCTGCCCATGCTTTATATCAAAAAGTTCTCAGTGTGAAATAGGTCAGAGCATGATTTTGGGCTTTGTTACCTTGTGTTTCCCTGAACATGCATAATTTAAACCCACTACCTTTAATGTTAATTTTTCATCCATCCTTTGTTYAGATTTTTCTTGGCATTTTGCAYGCTCAGGCTTTTTTTTAGCAAGGATAATGATAAATGTCCTGTGCACCCAGGGGAGGGGCTGCCTGAAAGTTATTTGGCAATAACCACAGATGTGTGGCTCCAGTTTAAAATCCCTCCAAGAACTCTCTTTCACCCCTCAGTTATATTTCTTTAAACAAAACAGCAGAAATTCAAGGATTTGTAGTCAGATYTGGCACAATGGTTGGCTGCTGCTGCCAATTTAATGTTGGKAACCTTTGAAGAGCATCAGTGACCRTGGCTACAACTTGAMCCTGCAAGATCTTCCATRGCAGGMAGAAAAGCATGCAGGCTGGAAAATTTAGATTATTTTGAAATGGCATTTTTACTGTGTTGTTTTTTTTATTGTAATAAAGACAGAAATCTTCCAGTGGTGGTGAGATTTTCAGGACTGGCTGTACTGAAATCAAGTCTGAGAGTATCCACACAAAAAATGGGATTGTGTTTTGCCAAGGCCGAGGCCCTTCATGTCATTAAAAAAAACTACAATTCCATAACAGAAAAAGSATAATTTCAYMCMCAAATCTGCMTATAAATGTGAAAATTKGYCTTTGTTTATAATTATAACCATTCYTCAGGCATAAAACTCCACTTGCTCCTTCATGCTGAAATGGCTTTACAAGCTGAGGTTTTTGATATACTGACCAAAGTTTGTAAATAATAATTAAAATAAATAAARATCTGTTTTAATTTCCTTTGATAAATTAGCTTCTATTACTTTTTCATAAGGCCATCTACATGCACAAGGTATTTTTAATGGAATGAAAAGTGGAGGACTTCCATGATAACTGTTTTCCAACTTGTACCAGGCATTGAGGATGGTCAGAGCTTTACAGCTGGGGGTATTTGTGGAACTAAAATCTGCTTTTTTGGGGAATTCTCGTATCATTTGAAAGATATTTAATTGGTATCAGAGAGGGGAACAGACATTCAGCAGTTCACAAATGAAAAAAACTTGATTTTTTTCTCCTAAACCAAAAAATTTGTGTTGGTTAGGTCCTTCCTACCCAAGCATACAAATTATTATGAGCTGAAAGGAAGGACCAGTGAATGAATTCCTTCAGGGATTTTAATGAGGTTTGAATTGGCTCCTGTGGCAATCACAGTGCAAACAGCAGCACATCTTTTGAGACATTGATAAAAAAATCTGCATTCACTCTGTGGTCAAAACTGCAGACTCCAATCCAGKCTGAAACCTGGCTGGGATAAATCTGATAGTTTTTCAGACAAATTTGGGGTTTATATAAAATTTGCTGTGTCTACATCAGCGGGGAACAAGGAGCAATAGATGAGCAGATTGAGGTGATCAGAGCAAAAGCATCCAGACCCACAGCATCTCTAAAATGTGACCTAAAATGCACTATAAATGCAATGGGTACAACCATGACAGAATTCTAACTGGATCAAACTGGATTTGTTTATTTAAAATGAATGAAAAATGGTTTCTTTATTTCAGAAGCCCTTACATCTCCCTTTTTTTTTTTAATTTAGTAGAGCACTCTTCACTAATAAAATGAGCCAATTAAATTTGCATTATTTATTTTCATTTTTTGTTATTTACAAAGAAACCGAGAATCTGGGGGCTGGGAACAAACTGCTTTCATGATGAAAACTTCTAGTCATGAGTCTTACATGAAATTAATAACAAAGAGTATCAATAATGAGAGATGAAATGTCCCCAGAACACACATGCAACATTTTACTCCCAGTCACCATTTATCTGGAACACAGGCAACAGGAAAAGCCAACCAGGATGCTTTCAAGAAGGACTAAAAACCTCTGCTGCTCTCCACTTTGTTGTGCCTATTCTCACATTCGCATTTCTTCTGAAAATCTCTGATATTGGCACTTTTATCTGGACAGTATTTGCCTTCAAAATGATCACTTTCTCCTGTGTTGGTTTTACTTGGCCCAGTTTTTGGAGGTGGGGAGGCCAAAAAGATGGCGCCTGTGAGAGGATTGTGGAGGCTTCCACCATGTCCAGCAGAGCCAATTGCTGTTGGCTCTGAGGATGATGGACATGCCACTGACCAAATCTGGGCCAATTAAAGATAGTGGTTACGTCTCTGTGAAAACATATTTAAGAAGAAATCAAAACAAAGGGCACACAGAGGAGTTTTGCCAGTGGAGGAGGCTGAAAAATATGTGAAGGATGCAGACACCAAGGTCAGTGCAGGAGGGGGAGGAGCCGCTCCAGGCGCCAGAGCTGGGATTCCTTTGCAGACCATGGTGACGAGCATGGTGGAGCAGGCTGTCCCCCTGCAGCCCA